>NC_062518.1:28108296-28123296 GCF_022655615.1 Tachysurus fulvidraco | reverse complement strand
TTTCTTTCTAATCCAGACTGCTGACTGCTGCTATATCAGAGGTATACACAGAAGAATATTTGATGTTAAAGATACACGTAGTGTTAAAGAACACGTAGTGTTCTTAGTGGTAGTGGTTAGCACGTTTGCCTCACACCTCCAGGGTTGGGGGTTCGATTCCCGCCTCCGCCTTGTGTGTGTGGAGTTTGCATGTTCTCCCCGTGCCTCGGGGGTTTCCTCCATGTACTTCGGTTTCCTCCCCCGGTCCAAAGACATGCATGGTAGGTTGATTAGCATCTCTGGAAAATTGTCCGTAGTGTGTGAGTGTGTGTGTGTGTGTGTGTGTGTGTGTGTGTGTGTGTGTGTGTGTGTGTGTGTGTGTGTGTGTGTGTGTGTGTGTGTGCACTCCGTCCAGGGTGTATCCTGCCTTGATGCCCGATGACGCCTGAGATAGGCACAGGCTCCCCGTGACCCGAGTAGTTTGGATAAGCGGTAGAAAATGAATGAATGAATGAATGAATGAATGAATGAATGAAAGTAATTTATTTAATCCTTATTTAATCAGAGGCCCAAAATAGAATGTACAGTTGTGGTGTCCTGTTTTGGTGTGAACAAGTTTGGTGTGAACTTGTTCAGCATTAAATTACTTTGTTATGTCAAACTCCACAGTGGTGTTTTTAAATTAGACACTCGGTTCTTTGAGAGATTTGTAGTTACACATTTGTAGTTATTTGTATTTGTAGTTGTAGTTTTCTTACTACAGCCAATATTTTCATTTCAAAATATTCATATTCATATACTCAGTATCTTCAGAGTAGAATGATGATATCAATTAAACCCATTTTTGCTCTCAGAAATGCTCCAAGTGCTTTTTTTTATGTGTCAAATATTTAAAGGCATTATTTTTAACCACTAAAATTCTATGTACGTTTATCCCAATAGAGGTAAAAATATCTCACACTGAAAGCCGGCGTAATTTCATAACAGACATGTGGCGATGAAAGAATTTATTTGTTTATACTGATTGAAAATTGAAAAGTCACTTGTACCAGCCTACTGGTAAAAATGGTTAAACTTGATACTCATCCGTAACACACAAAGTACTGTATGATAACTGGTGATATAAACATGTAAGAGGTGTATTTGGTCCTTGATAAATGATCGTTTAGAGTGACTTTATTGAAGAAGCTAGAAGTAAATAGACTAAGCACACTGTTAGTGTACACATTACCCAAAGTGACACAACATACAGTAACTGGAAGCATTGTGTGGTTTGAAAGAAAGAGTTGGATAAAGGTGGGAGCAGCTTTTCAGTTTATTCAGGATGAGATATTGCGTTATAACAGACTTGATTTTTAGTAAATAAGAAGCATAAATGATGCTGCTGTCTACCTTTCAGTGAGGGTGCAATAAAAACAAAAAATCTTGCTGAGTTTGCTTCATTAAATGTGTACATCTATTGAAATCTTTTTTGTACATCCGACATGATTTGATCAGGTATTGTCGAAATAAAACCAAACCCCAAGCTATTACCTGAGCTGAGACTGAGACTTGAACCCGGAGACTGATTCCTATCAGTGCCAACATCCTCGTAAATTCACAATGTAATCCGTTTGCTTTAACATTACGAGATAACGATCACATTCAATTACTAATTAGTAACTTTTATAAATTAAATTTACATATTTTTATTTTTTAGATAAACAATACAAACGTATTTTTTCCTTTCCGGCTGACCATGTAGTCTATTTTCACTGTGTACCTATCTACAGGTGTAATAGTTTTATGTTTGTGATGAGACCCAGTAGTTAGTTGAGGTCGTTAGTAAAATATTAGTGCTCTCTTTATGTTATCATGACCAACCTCACTGCTAAACTGTAATACAAATTAATCTGTTTATTTATTAATTGTTTATTTGTTAATCTGTGTAGTTGGAGTTGATACGTGTCTGTTAATAACAGCACAAACAGTGAACATGTATGTGATTGGGCAGGGGCAGTGGTGGCTCAAGTGCTTAAGGGTTAGCACTGCCAAGTTGTCACTGTTGGGCCCTTGAGCAAAGGCCCTTAAGACTCACTGCTCCAGGGGCCCTGTATCATGGCTGACCCCTGTGCTCTGACACCAACCTTCAAAGTTGGGATATGTTAAGAAAGAAATTCACTGTGCTGTAATGTCTATGTGACAAAAATAAAAGCTTTTATTCTATTGGGTAATTATAAGGGTCATCTTCAAACTTTTTTCTACTCTTCTGCCACAGTATCTGTCCTATAAAAGCTGGCATAACTAAGGTCTGATGAGACAAGAAATGACAGATTTTATATATCTAGTTATCCAGAGATGACACACTGTCAGTGTGACTATAAAAAGGAGACATACTAAAAGCACATCTTTAGCTAGGAAAATATTGAGATATGCTCTCTCTCTCTCTCTCTCTCTCTCTCTCTCTCTCTCTCTCTCTCTCTCTCTCTCTCTCTCTCTCTCTCTCTCTCTCTCTCTCTCTCTTTCTGGCACACAGAATATCCATATCCAAAGCTGCACACTTATATCCTTACAGGACAGAAGCATTCAACATTTTTACACATACTGGGCCAAGCATAATAAAGAGTCATTAAACTTGAACAATGACATGATCTAAAATAGCTTTTTGCAGGTATGCTTTTCAACATGGCCAATTAAAATGTTATTAATTGCTAATGCATTAAATAGAAATACACCAAATTAATGTGTGAGTGCATGTGAGCTAAGGCAAGAGATCACAAACTTCCAGTAGACCCTCATAGATTTAATTAAAAAAAAAAAAACAATTTGGAGATTTTCAATTCGTTATAAAGATCAAAGCATTGTATCTATTGCTCTAAGACATTTATTATGTGCATTCTGTTGTGAAAAAAAGCGGGAAAAAATTAGGAAATAAACAGGTTTCTGACTAGAATTGCATAATGACTCTTATTTGTATGATATATTAAAAAGTTGGTATGAGAAAGTTCAGACAGGCAGGAAGGCAGGAAGGCTGAGTATTGTGGTGCACTGGCCTGAAACATCCTGGAATTTTGGTGTTTTAAACCCTAAGAATATTAGGATTCAAAATAGATTTACTATATTCATGAGAAGAGGTAGCCTTGCGAACTTCATTTGTTTTTAGAGAGATGGATGACAAATGGAAAGTTTGCATAGTAAATGCATGGATCATTTACAGTACCTTGTGCAGTTGAGCACTGAAGTTGGTTTGATTGCACCAGCAGACAAAGATGATTTGCAGACATTTTGGTGTGTGTGTGTGTGGGGGGGGGGTATGGGGGGCAGCATTTTATTGTGCCATATATTGGAAGTTCAAAGTAATTTTCGATCTCTGTGTATTTGAGCTGCAAATAGGAATAAAGCTTGGACTCATCCATGTACATCTTTCATTAGAAACAATCAAGTCAGCTAACTTTGTTGAGTGATGTGTATTTAAATCCATAAAGTCAGTGTTATAGAGTAACAAGTGAATTTGTCTGCTGTACATGTTGATGGAAAGCAAATACTAGCAAAGACAGTGTAACTCATCCGAAGGTTAAATGTGGTACTTAGTTTATTGTTCCTGCTGTTTGTTGCCATGCCGATTTCACATCAGTTGCTGGACTTCCAGTTGGACTAAGACTTCCAAGTTGAGCTGGCAATTGCTTTGGCTTTTCCTAGTTGGAGTTTATGAGTTTTAGTCGTAGCTCAGTGGTTAAGGTGTTGCGCTACTGATCAGAAAGTCATGGGTTCAAACCCCACGTCCACCAAGCTGCCACTGCTGGGATCCTGAGCAAGGCCCTTAATCCTCAGTTGTAAGTCACTCTGTATAAGGGTGTCTGCTAAATGCCATAAAAGTAGTCGAATGCAGCACAATTACCACCACTGCAATGAGTTCAGGATTATCTTTTAATGGCTTCTCACACATGAACTGGTTACTTCCATGTAAACAGAAACCTGGGTTATCTTGTTGTATGTCTAACACTGCTCTTACTTTATATATATATATATATATATATATATATATATATATATATATATATATATATATATATATATATATATATAGTGCACAACAACAGGGTTAAATAACAGGAAGTTCTCAGTTTCTGGGTGTCTGTTGCTAAGCATCTGACTGTAATATTCTAACACTGCATTGTTACACATTTGGCACAACAGTTTGGGGTTAACAGTGTAAAAAAAACTCTGTTCAGAGCAGGGTTTCATGGCTCTGAGTACAGATTAAAGCTTGTAAACATAAACATTACATCACAGCAATGTTGGATGTAGGACCCATGGACCCAGGCCTTCAATCTGTATTAATACAGCCATAATCACCATACACATTCTCAACTGAAGCTCACTGCAGTCATGTCAGTGTTGTGATTTTCATAGGTAGATTTCAACTACTACTCTCTGTGTGTGCTCGAAAGCTGTGCTGACACCACCTCTGAATTACTAGTGTTAGTGATTTAAAATTACATACAGCTCTTACCCAGGGTTGAAATTGGGGTTTACAATGATGATAACGCAGGGTTAAGAAAAGTTCTTTAGAGAGATAGGGGGCCAGATGTCAATTCTAGACACCTGCTGGAATATTACAGCACAACGCCAGCAGTATTTCTGTCTTACTGCTGAAGTGAGTTGAATCTCTATAAGTCAGAATAAATAAATCCTGATTCCAGTGCTCTAGGCATGTTAGAGACTAGAGGCATCATCGCTCACTAAATACACTGCCAGTCTGTTTGCCTGGAGAAACTCTGTTATTTTAGCAAACATTTCTGTAAGGCCATCTTCTAGCTGTTTTCCCCTGAAGCTTTATTTCCTTAATGATGCCACTGATGTGAAGTATAAATGTGTAGGCTTTTTGACAGATGAGAAAGGTGCATAGGTATGCCAGCTTAACTGTAGTGGAAAAGATCGCGTAGAGATAAGAAACTCTGTGCATAACTAGAATATCAGCTGCGCTGGCTCCCCTTTCAAAAACCAGCATACTTGCAGAAAAGTAAGTGCTCATCATGCCCAGTTGAAGTCTACCTATAAAAATCACAACACTGATATGAATGCCGTGATCTTCAGCTCAGAAAGCTTACTGTCATTATGGCTGTATTTAAACTAGAACGAAGGCATAGGTCCATGGGTCCAACATCCAGGGTTTAGGGTCCCAAGCTATAATCTGTTCTGCAGAAACACTTCCATGATCAGTTGCAGTCTTTGATGTCACCATTTGTGAACATGGCTTCACAGTTCTTCCATCCTCTCTAAACTTTAAACAGGCTATCACTTATTATTTATCGAGCTGAACTGCCTACACGTACGAAATGGCTGTTTTCTAGCTGTGACTGGATATCAGCCGAGAGATCAAGTGGACATCGCCAGTCTGTCATCACGCCTTCTTAGCCTCCAACAGCCGATTCCACCATGTCTCTCATACAATGCCAGCATCCAGTTATACTAGTTTCTATTGACATTCCACATACTGTAGGAATCTGGGGCATCCAGTCTGTCTCAACTGGATCCATGTATTAACTAAGGGGTCCTGTCATGGTTACCCTGTTCCTGATGTTCCTGATGAGAGCCATGTGTTTTCATTTGAATTTGCATGCTGTGTGCACCCAGAAGCACATACTATGTCAGTACAGACTGCATTCAGTTCAGTATCTACTGTTCGGCTGTGGATACAGTACGTATTGATCGGAATATGTGTTTGCAGTAGGTTGAAGACATACTACATCCAGACAAACTACATCCACCACATCGGTACTGTCATGTGGACATGTCATCGACAATCATAACAACTGCTGTTTTTTTAAACACGTTAACAGTTTACTCAGGTATAGTTCAACAAGTACAGTTTAAGCACAAGGAACAATAATAAATACCTGTAGGTCTTCCACACCAGTGCTGTTACGTTATGGGATATCACAATGTGTATTGGTTCCATATTGCAGAATCTCAGCAGAAGCAGTTGGTCATTCGGGTATTTCTGACATTACATTACTGTTTAATAAATAGTGAGAATCTAGACATGCTACACTTTTGGCTCACTGTTTCACCTACTGTATAGTACAATAGCTGCGCTATTCAGACGTAGTTTCTGTCTCCTCCTCATCCTACGATTGGTTTACTATATGCACGGCTTCCTAATCTGCATTTCCCTGTGTTTTTTCTCATGGAATTTTTTCTCACACATTTGACCCTGACCTGTTTCTCAGGATATGGTTATGAATGATACTGTCTGCTTGTGTGCTGCCCCATGCTATCCATGGATAGATTGTCCATAAAAAAAGATGTTTAAATACGACTAGCTATGTATATAATGCACTTCTTCAAGCGCATTAAGTGCAAAATTGCTATTGCTGAAGACTAATATATCTATATTCTATAGTCCAGCAGTCTTACTCTTAAAGAGTAGAAATACAGGCTGTAAAGCACCAGATGTCATGTTTACAATGTTTAAAGGAGCTGTGTAACTGAATAATGTTTGTCTATAACACACATACATAGTAAAAGGACAATAGTGTATGTTATAAACACTAGTATAATTTATTGCACTTTATAATTTATTCAGTATACTGTATTTCATTTCATTTGGTTCAATTCAATTCAATTTTATTGTAAGAGAATAAGAAAGCTTAATTTTGGCTGATTAATCAAATGCCTGTCGATCTCTTATCTGTCTCCGTTTCTCTCTCTCTCTCATACTCACTCAGTCTCTCGGCAATGTAATGTGCACGTGAAACAGGCACAGATTGAGCATGTTTGCAATGTCCCTAGAGAGAGTGAGAGAGATACACACTGCTGAACTTTAGTTAGAGGAGAACAAAGCCAAGGAACAGCGTGTGCCTGGTGTATGTGTGTGTGTTGTATATTACGCATGCTGTCATGTGACATCAGCAAGGTGGCAAAGATGGCAAGCTTTCGAGTCACAGACACAAATTTAGAGACACGCACTTAGATGCGCACACAATCTCATTTACACACACACACACACACACACACACACACACACACACACACACACACACACACACACACACACACACACACACACATAGACAGTGAAGCAAACAGGCAGAGGCATTAATCACAGCAGAGAAAGAGCAGATGGAGATGCTGTGAAGAGGAGCTGAGAAGTGTGTGTGTGTGTGAGTGAGAGAGAGAGTAAGAGAGAGAGAGAGAGAGAGAGAGAGAGAGAGAGAGAGAGAGAGAGAGAGAGAGAGAGAGAGGAAGGAGGCGAGAGGAAGGGGGGAGCAGAAGGGAGGGGGCTGAGTGAAAGCGAAGGTGCTGAGAGAACGCAGAAGAGAGGGACAAGACAGAGAGCGACAGAGAGAGGAATAACAGGATGCAACCCATAACAACATCATATGCAGAGAGTAGAAAGCTTGACACACACACTCGGTGAGAGGATGGATGGATAGAGACTCCAGGGCAGGGACCAATTGAGAGTGGGCTGACTGCAGCACCTGTGAGCCGCAGCAACAGCATCATCATCATCATCATCATCATCTGCAGCTCCACAATCCTGGACCTGCTTTCTCATTTCGTGGAGCATGGCAGCCTGGCCTTTTTAATTGAATGAGGATAATACAAACAGCAGCCTGTGCACCAGCTTCTGCAGCCCCTCTTCATTCAGCATGCGCTGGGAGAGCGAGAGAACACGCTCAAGTGGAATCACTGGCGGTCGTCGAACACAGCATAACACGAGCAGCGCGAGTCTCTGTTCTCAAAGCAACAGCAGCCGTACAACTAACGCTCTTACTGTTAGCTCCAGCAATAGTAGGGACATCAGGTAGCATAGTAATAAGTTTGCAGGGGCAGGTGTACCTTTTAAAAGAGCAACAGTGACAGATTGTAATGTAAAAAATAACTATAACTATAAAAATATATACAGAGTAGCTATATTGCAGTGTTGCATTTGTATAATTGCATTGAATTACTTTTTAGTGATATTTGTTGAGCTGTAATTTGTGAAAAACTCTAAAGGGAATTCAGTGTTTTTTAGTACTATATTGACAATAGTAGTAGCATCAATATCACTGCTATGAAGTGCTGACATGCTTTAAGATTTAGTTTAAGTGTGTAGTCATTTGTTGTTGTCACTTTTGCGTAACACTAGGTAGTGAGTGATAGCTCCTGTTGTGTGATTGTAGTTAGTGTGTCAGCTGTGTTTGTGGTTATGGTGAAGAGAGCGAAGGCTCCATCCATTTTGGCTGATGAAGGCCTCCTGGATACGGCTGCTGAAACGAGCAAAGGGGGGTCGAGTCAACAACGATATTGGCGTAAGAATTCACTTTACAAAGTGTGTGAGAGTGAGTGCCGAAGTGTGAAAATTTAATTGCATAACATCCCTGGGTATGTGTGTGTGTGTGTGTACATGTGTGTATGTGTGTACTGTGTATTGGTGATTATGATTGTATTATGTATGAACTTTGGATTATGTTATAAAACATTAACATTTCACTGGCTATAACCATGTAATGTCCTTATCAGAACCTGACCGTTGGAAATCTATGTTGAATATTTATTACATAAATCCTGAAATTTTGCACTCCGCTATTCGGATCTTAGATGTAACTGTATGTTAATTAGACAATTGTTTCCAAAACAGAAACAGTTAGGAGCAATTTTAACACCTAAGCTCATTTTCCTTGCATATAATCTGCTGATGTTTGACAATTTGCTGTGTTCACAATATGGCTGAAATTGATGCTGTAAAAAAAAAACACAGAATGCCACATTTTAATCAAAACTATTATCAAAGCTGATGTTAAACAAATAAATAAATAGGACATTTTTTAATTTTTCATCAGTCCCTCTAGGATATTGAGTTTTTTGTAATTGTTGCAGCCAACAACCACAAAAAATCCTCTTTTTTTATTTGCAATACACCCTCTTTTTTTGTAGAAACCTACACAAATTGCCAAAAAGCACATGATTCTTCTTTTAAACTTATTCTACCGGTGAAGAGACCCATGCAATTACTTTCTACATTAGCTGTTCCCATGTTCGATGCACAGGAATTGAAGATGGCTTTGGCTGAATGCGTGTTTGATTATGTCACATGATGCAAGCTCCTCCAAATATTACTAGGTTTAAAAAAATCTTGGACGGAATGATTAATAGCATCATCCCTTATGAGAAGATAACATCTTAATTGGAAACATTATCTTGAGGACTACATTTTTATAAATAAAATAAAAATTGAGCAGTAGGTGTAAACCTGGTAAGTTTATCCTTCATACAATGGTCACATTTTCTTTACAGGAGAGCACATTGAATGAACCCAAACTTTTTTGGTTAATTAATTCAACAATACAAAATAAAGTAAAAGATAAAATGATCTACATCCTGCATGTACATTGCAAGTTCAAGACAGTATTAAGTAAGATGTGCTGGATCAAGTTTAATAAGTTTAAATGAGTAAAATGAATAAATAATTAAGAAATTCTCATTCATATATCATCATATAAGTCTTTATTTCTTTATTTTTTAAAAAGTTCACAAAATCTGAATCCCAAAAGTCAACTTAAATACTGAATCTCTTCTTTTGAGCTGAACTCTAAATATGGTGTGAAGCCTACTTATATTTAGGACACAAGAGGAAGAAAAGTGGGAATTGGACTCTGTAAGACTTAACAGTTATGTATGTGACCCAGCACCAGGTGTAAAGGAGCACCGTGCTCTTGGAAAGACTGGCAACACAGTTTTCTCACACAATTGGGTCAGTTTGAGTAATGAGCTCCAGCTCGAGTAAACCGAATGTTAATGTCAGACGCATTGGGAGCGAATTTGTCAGCCGCACCAAATTGCATTTGCTGCTGTGTTTTCTCTTGTACATACGTTCAAGCCTCTAACTTTAATTTAGTACAATTCATTCTCACAAGCAGATGCTTTTAAAGGCATCCTTAATTTAGACTTTTGTAAATAATGCAGTGTAAAATAGGTCAGTGAAAAGGACCAATATAAAGAAAAGGCTTTTCCACATAATCTGTTAAAGAAAGTCACTGCAAAAGAATGAAATATTTAAAAAAATAAAATTCGCTGCAAATAAAGAATCAATGTCAGTTTATGACCTTTTGAAAAATGATTCTGTTTATTGAACTTATTTGATTTCATGCTTTAGGATGTAATGCAGAAATGCAGTAGAAAAACTCTGCAATATACAGTATAACTCTGTTGTATTTTTGATATGATGACTCAGTTGCCATTTGCCTGGTAAAAATATTAATATAGTAAATGTAGTGGGGGTTTTTTTCAGACCATTTTACCTCACCGAATTATTTTCTTGTGAGTCCTTAAGTTTCTGTGACTGTATTGTTATAGTAAAATCAGCATTGCAGTAACTGCACCACAAGTGCCACGGGGGGCTGTGTGTGTGTGTGTGTGTGTGTGTGTGTGTGTGTGTGTGTGTGTGTGTGTGTGTGTGTGTGTGTGTGTGTGTGTGTGTGTGTGTGTGTGTGTGTGTGTGTGTGTGTTTGTGTGTGTGTATTTATGAATATATTTACATTCATGCATACAGTATGAAACAATTATTCTCTCATCTTCCACAATGACCTCTTTTACCTCTTTTAGAACACTATTCAAAGGAAGAAACTATAGATTAAAAGAATTTAGAGTAAAGATCCAAACAATGTAGACTCTCTACAGTTTTGTGATCATTGTGTAGTGTGTCATATACAAGTGTTCTTACATAAAACCACTTTAGATTATTAAGAACAACAAGTGACAGTTAGATCTTAAGTCACACTTATGTGACACTCTATTTCTCCAAGCTCTTGCATTGTTATCATTAAGCTGAAAAGGTATCTGCATGTGTATGTGGTGCTGTGTTAAAGCTCGTCCCTTTGCTTTGTCTACAGGGTTCGGCAGATTCGTACACCAGCCGCCCGTCTGACTCGGATGTGTCTCTAGAGGAGGACAAAGAGGCATTGCGTAGAGAGGCTGAGAGGCAGGCCCAGCTCCAAGTCGAAAAAGCCAAGGTTAAATTTTACTTGCTAGTAACTTTTAAGTGCTTGCCTATATTGGTACTGTCTGTGTGCATGTGTATTGTCAATAAATTATTTAAGTTGTGTGCTCAGAAGTGATCATAGTGACCATAAGGTGTGCGTTATCCTCTTAGTCTCAGCTTATCATTACATTGTTTAAATTAAATAACATTATTCAGTAAATACTATTAACGGTTTAATAAAATAGAGTGAAACTATTAAGAAATGGAATTATTTCAGAGAGTGAGGCTTGTGAGTCTCCACCCACTGAGTAAGATATGACTATCAAATCCTGATCTAGTTTAGGTTGGTTAGACACTTACATTTTAAGATTTCAGTCTCTCCAGAGTGGAGAAACAGAAGTATTTACATTATCAATCAGAGATCACACTATTATATCAAAACCATCCAAGCCAATTTTCATCCAGGATGGAGGGAGTCTTGTTATACAGTATACCTTGCCCTCATCAATCTCAGCAACACTGCTAGTGATCATCTAGTAATACTAATAATAATGGTTGTCTTTGAGCTCATGGATGTGGAAGTGGGTGGATAGCACCTGGGATGATCAGCAGTTCAGTTTTGCTAGGATTGAGCTTCAACTGATGAGCCATCATCCATGATGAAATGTTTGCCAGACATGCTGAGATCCGAACAGAAGCTGTGGTATCTGAGGGTGAGAAAGAGAAGACAAGCTGCGTATCATCAGCATAGCAGTGGTAAGAGAACCCGTGTGAGGAAATAACTTCATCAAGAGAGTGAGAATACATGGAAAAAAGGAGAGGGTCAAGTACTATGCCATGTGGGACACCAGTGGAGAGTCTGCATGGAGCAGATGTCACTCCCCTCCATGTTACATGATATGAGTGTCCTTCCAGGTAGGAAGCAAGCCATTCCCACGCTGATCCGCAAACTCCAATACTCCTGAGGGTGGACAAGAGAGTATTGTGGTTGTCCGTATCAAACAGTGCTGAAAGGTCGAGGAGGATGAGGACGGATGACAGCTTGGCTGATCTAGCAGCATGTAGTTTCTCAGAGACATCCAAAAAGGCGGTCTCTGTGGAATGAGCTGCTTTAAAGCCAGATAGGTTAAAATCTGGTTGTTTTGTGAGAGATAGACAGACAGTTGATTATAGACAATGCCTTCAAGAATTTTTGAAAGAAAAGAGAGAAGTGATACCGGTCTGTAGTTCCTGATGTCTGATGGATCCAGAGCAGGTTTCTTCAGGATGGGAATAATCCTTGCTCTCTTGAAGGTAGTCATGAAGGTAGACATGACCAGATGTTATGGATCCATTGATGATAGTGGTGATAAAGGCAGAAGTTCTTGCGAGATGGTCTGGAGCATAGTGGAAGGGAATGGATCCAATGGGCAGGTGGTAGGATTGCAAGACTGGATGAGTTGTAAAATCACCTCCATGACATTGCATTAAGCAACAGTTCAAAAAGATGTTTTTGGATTGCCTTCACCTCACTGGTTGGTAGCTGTTATGTAGAGAGATGCTTAATGGGTTGGAGTTGGTCTTGATTATTTTAGAGAGAAAACAGTGGATGCTGTGGTCAGATTTCTATTTTGTCCTTCATCTAATTAAACATAACAAATTTTAATTTGCTTCTAAAAAAAGATTGCATTTTTCTTTGTTGTTACAAACTGTGTGCAAACATACTAAGAGTAGTTACTAATTTATGACTGTGACATGTAGCATGCAGTACGAAATCAGTTAAAGAGTTATTGCTCATATATTTATACAAACATTTTGTTATTTTACATTCACATTTATTTTCTGGAACAAATACTGTCTGACAATTATTTAACAGCTACTTACAAGAAAATGTGTCCAATCAAAACAAGTTGAAAGACAGTGTCATGACTTACAGACAGAGGTCATGAAACATGCAAAAACAGAGCCAATCCAAAATGGCCAAGTACTAAGCAAAGCTATGTTCAAAGCCAGAGAGAGCCAGGAATGTAAACAATGTCTCAGTAACGTCACTGACATGAATGCTGGAGAGAGAATGAACAGTCCGGTGCATATAAGTGGTCGAACTGATTGGAACCTGATGTGCGTGTGTGATTAAAAGGTGATTGTGAATGAAGATAGGATTCCTGGAAGTCTAGTGACTGATCATTTGATCGGTTGTTGGCTTCCTTTTGTGCCAGATTTTCAACTGGAACTCATGGGGAGTGTAGTTCGAGTGGGCATTAATACCATTATATTATAGTGGGTGATAGGCAGCGCAGTGAGGGTGAGAGGTCTGGAATATTTCCTCTCTCATTTTTTTTTTAAATTGGACCAAAAGATTCAGTGAGAGAGAGCAAGACAGAGAGAGAGAGAGAGAGAGAGAGAGAGAGAGAGAGAGAGAGAGAGAGAGAGAGAGAGAGAGAGAGAGAGACTAATGATTGACAGAAGAGAGAATGAGAGAGGTGACATCAGAAGGAAAGCTGATAAGGGGGACATTTACATATAAGGATATAATCAGGACATATTAAGGAAATGACGTTTCCACTGAGGTCAGCTGAGTGATAGATAACAACAATATGAAAATCAGTGAGAGATATATTATCAGAATGAGGATGAAGGATGAAGTGTTGAGATGAGGCAGTGCAAGAGATGTGAAGTCAAATCTCTAAGCTTGAGCTTATGGACAACTATCAATTTACCGACACACATTTTAAACCAATATTAAGTCAACAACATTACATTCAACAGCACCAAGAAGATGGTACACTGAGAACCAGAAGACTACAAAAAATCCATGCAAGATAGAAAAACTCAGTGCACACAAGAATATGTTCACGAAACCAAAGCAATGCAGCAGAACTACATTTTAAAGTGAAACTAGGTTATAACTCTTTGTATTCTTTAGAGACTTTGCCCAGTTTTTACTGTTTATTTCAGAGAGATTTTTATTAAGAACAATCTTGTTTACTTAAGAGCTTTTGTTGTTTTTTTGAATAAGGAATTTAACTATTCCATTAGTTTTAATAATGTTAACATATTTTAATATGTACTGTGCAGCTGATTTACTAAAATACAAAATAAATCAAGAAGCAATTTTGGCTCAATTGAAGATTAGGGCAAATGTAAGAAAGACTTATATATTGTTGTGATAGTGTCAGACTTAGAATGGATAGGATAAACTAATTGACCTACAAGCTGAAATTGGTGTTAATTCCACACCAGACTTGTGTGTGGCTGCAGTGAACTGTTTATCATCTTCTTCTTGAAGTGAATAACTTTGGACCTACTTTCAGGCACCTACACATGCTAAACACTCATTTGTTCGTGACTTGCTCTACATTTGAAATGTCGAAACATAAAGTTCCAGACTGAACAGCTTTAACTGTATACTGGGGAAAGTGGAGCATTGTCCCACCTGCTTTTCCCTGGTGCCGCCACTAAACTCGTCTTCTAGCCGTTGCAGAACAGAACCATTTGTTTTTCAGCTGACAAAGCAGGCTACACTTTCTAAAGGTGTCCACTGAAGGACACAACTAGGTAGAAATGCTCTGATTGTGGAGTCCCAAAATCCCTCAGCTACAAATTCTCACTTTCTCGTGGAGTTCATTTGTTAGCACTGATTCCATAATTCATGCTAGTAAAACCAGTTCACCCTCATTAGTATAGTAGCTTGGAATCATAAGTAAACATTATTAACATAATATGTTGGTTTCTTTGGGAACTCATTTATCCCTGCGCTGCATATTTATTGCCAGACATAACTCATTTGCTAATTGCTAAGTTCTCCATTTTGCTCACTATGATGTTTTAGAGCAGGAAAAAAACAAAACTGTTCAGCACAAGAGGATTAATGTTTAAAATTTTTGATTATCCATTAATATTCTATGTTTCTTCTCCACGTTCTCTTATAGTGTTCATTTACATTTATTTTAGCAGAACCTTTTATCCAGCTTGGCTTACAAGTGAAGAAATATGAGCAAACTGATATATCTAGAAGACGACAATATAAGTCATTCTACCATATAAGATTTTTAATGTTGTGCCCGAGAAGTAAACTGCACTGAGTAGAGAGT
>NC_062518.1:27965796-28105796 GCF_022655615.1 Tachysurus fulvidraco | reverse complement strand
ATTAAAATGTAGTTATTATAAAATGACATAATTCTATGACATCTTTATTAATCTACCATTAGCCTAATTTAATCCATTGTGACCCTGACCAGGATGTTACTCCGGATAAATGAGATTAACGATTGCCTTCTTTGTTTGTGCCACTAACATCATATCTGATCACTTACTCGCTTGGACTTTTTTTTTCTTGCATTCCATGTTATCCTGTCTCTGATGTACTCTGGACTCAGTCAGACTATCTCAGATAATCCTGTTCCCCACCACCACCGCACAACACCAACCCACTTCCCGAGATTTCTATTCTTGTATAGAGCAAGAAATAAAAACATAAAAACAAAAGCCAGTACAGCAACTGACACCCCATCACACACACACACACATACACACACACACACACACACACTCGCACGCACACACACACACACACACACACACACACACACACACACACACACACACACACACACTCGCACACACACACACACACACACACACACCCTCGCACACACACACACACACACACACACACACACACACACACACACACACACACACACACACACACACACACACACATACACACACACACACACACACACAAACACACACACACACACATACACACACACATACACACTCGCGCACACCCTCGCACACACACACACACACACACACACACACACTCGCGCACACACCCACGCACACACTCGCACACACACACACTCGCACACACACACACACACACACACTCTCGCACACACACACACCCTCGCACACACACACACACACACACACACACACACACATACACACTCGCGCACACCCTCGCACACACACACACACACACACTCGCGCACACACCCTCGCACACACTCGCACACACACACACTCGCACACACACACACACACACTCTCGCACACACACACACCCTCGCACACACACACACACACATACACACACACGTACATACACACACACACTCACACACACATTCACATACACACTCGCACACACACACACACACACACACACACACACACCCTCGCGCACACACACACACACACACACACTCGTACACACACTTGCACACACTCGTGCACACACACACATATACACACATACACACACACACACACACACACACACACACACACACACACACACACACACACACACACACACACAGAATGGCGTGCCCTGTCTGCCTGGTCAGTACTGCATATATTATGGAAGCCTGAGTTGCATAACAGATGGTCTGTGAGAAAGAGGGGCATGTAAAAATAAAAAAAATAAAAGAAGCATCAGTAAATATTAGTAAATATTTATATTTTATATCAGATGGATACAGATATTAATTATATTAAGTGTGTTTTCTCTTGGTTTAAAGGTAATGTTTGCATTGGGGTAAATGATTAGGTTTTTGTAAGGTAAGAAAGGAGGGGGATGGGAAGGTCAAAAAGGACGGACAGACAGAAAGAGAAGAGCTGACATCAGTAGTCTTACCCAGTGATCCAGAGCAGAAAAGTAGTTTTGTGTGTGTGTGTGTGTGTGTGTGTGTGTGTGTGTGTGTGTGTGTGTGTGTGTGTGTGTGTGTGTGTGTGTGTGTGTGTGTGTGTGTGTGTGTGTGTAGGCCATAATTGGGATGCTAGTGACACTAATTTTCTCTTTTTTATTTTGCTCTCTCTCTCTCTCTCTCTCTCTCTCTCTCTCTCTCTCTCTCTCTCTCTCTCTCTCTCTCTCTCTCTCAGACACCCCCCCCACACACACACACACACTAAGAGGCACAGATTTGTCACAGTTATATGTATGTCTGTCCATCAAAGTCTCTTGATTTATGTACTGCACTGCTGACAGCCTTCCTGTCATCCTCTTATTTGTGTTCACTCACTGCTAAGGTCATTTAAGGGACATCGATTCTCAATTTGTCATAAAACTACAGTCAAACATCCAGTTCCATTTTATAGTGTATGTTGGTCAGGTATTAAATACTGAACTTTGACGCTTCTTCTGATTAAGTCCTCATTTTACACATTTTAACATTTTTTTTATACAAAAACGAGGCAATGTTATAATCCAATTCCAACCATACAGTGCATTGCAGTCACTTTTTTTTTGGTCTGATTTATTATAATTTAGGTGAAATGAATTGTAAAATGATATTACCAAAGTCTCTTCTTACATGTAACACAGGTTACTCTTCTCTCTTGTCCTTCTTGTCAACCCAAGTTATTTATAAACCCCTTGTTTTAAAACACTCAGCATATTAAACCTATATTAAACATAAAAAAAAAAAAAGCTACAACAGTCAGGGGAATTTTGCCATCCTGGTTTTTACATCTTCCACAAACATTGGTGCACCGAGAACGCTCCCATCTGTTGATTGATTGGTGCCTCGGTTACACCAGCACGCCCGTGAGAATTCTAGTGTTGAGATGAGGCCTGGAACAGGAAACCGGTAATGCCAGGAAATGTAAATAAAGCAATAAATCTTAATAACTTAAGCTTTTCTCTCACATCATGATGCAAACACAGTGTTCCTATAAAGTACAGATCCACATTTCTGCATTTTGTCTTTGTTTTGTACAGTACGGTCTGTTTTCCAAAACATAATGCTTTTCCTATTGGGGGTGCTATTAGTTTTATGTGCTTAAATAATACAAAACAGATACCATCTGTACCCAGATTTCTTATAAGTATTAAGTCTATGGTATGGTGTGTGAGTGAATGAGAGCCTGTGGTTGTGCCCTGCGATGGGTTGGCACTCCGTCCAGGGTGTATCCTGCCTCGATGCCCGATGACACCTGAGATAGGCACAGGCTCCCCGTGACCAGAGAAGTTTGGATAAGCGGTAGAAAATGAATGAATGAATGAATGAATGAATGAATGAATGAATGAATGGATCAGCTATTATATGTTATTGCAGTATGCCAAACAAATCTATCTATCTATCTATCTATCTATCTATCTATCTATCTATCTATCTATCTATCTATCTATCTATCTATCTATCTATCTATCTATCTATCTATCTATCTATCTATCTCACCACCTCAATGGCAAAATGATAATATTCCTTATTTTTTACATTTTAGTGGCAGCTGGTTGTTTATAGTAAGAAACAGAAAACATAGCGGTATATTGTGTTTTCCACTCTCTGTTTTAAAGCTTTACTAGCTGTACTGTGAGCATAGGAATATCAAGGAGACAGGCATAGGAATAATAATGGTCCACTGCAGGAGGAGAAGAAAAAATGAGAACTAGCATGCTGTATCGATTATTTTCAGTGGAACGGTTATAAAGGTATTTAATTGCAGTAGTATTAATAGTGGTATTATATAGTTCATATGCTGATTCAACAAAGTTATCAGTACTCCTGCTATTGTCTTGCCAAAAATCTACTTAAAAATTGTGGCAAAATATGTACAATTGACCTGTACAGAGCACACAGTCCTTTTGTTTAGTATTGTATGTAGTGGCGTTCTAAGTGTGTCAATAGCCTTCAGCTTTTGAAATTCTTACCAATTAGCCTATCTTGACTTCTTCCCTGCTTTTTAACATCGTGTTGTGTTAGTTAGTGCTCGTGAGCACTGATAACGTAAATGTTAGCACTCACTCATGACTCATGAGTGAGTCAGGCTCCCCCGGTTCCTCTGACTGAGTTCTATTTTTAGAGCAGGCGCAATGGCGTCTAGCCACACACTGACTAAAAAAAGCTTTTTCTTACACAGCGATGACACTGTTGAACTACTTGAGGTAGTTTTGTGATGAAGTTCATCCTAATTGGTCTACACGGTATCTATAGCACATAACAAACAATAAAATTATTGGATCCATGTATAATTTTAACTCTGGCATGTTGTTTTTAACTGTTACAAAAGTATTTTATGACACTGTATTATTAATATTGTGAGACAGGCTTGGGAAGTCTTGGTTGTTATGGCTGTATGATTTGACAGCTCTTGCTATTGTTACATAAAATGATGAGATTATGAATTATATAATACTGAAATCCTACACGTTTCTTCAGGTGACAAGTTTGCTGGAAGATAAATAAGTAATAAGAAATAAGGTTTTGCGGTAGCCTCAAGAACAGTAGTCATATAGTACACTATTCACGACAGGTAAACAGTTAACTTTGTTAATTTTGTTAAATAGACAGTTCTTGTTGGACTCCAAATCAGTTTCTAGTTCAAACTTACAGTATTTCTTACCATTCTGTGGTATAAATAAAAGGAATTGAATGTTATAAAGGTTTCAGAGTCCACTTGTTGAATCAGTGGTAACAGTAACAGTGTTCCCAGGTTAGTTTGGTCATGTGGTGAGGTCAGGATAACTGAAAGACATACAGATATTTCTAATTTACATTATTCTGCTGTGAGATTTAAGTTGGGTTTAACTTAATGAAGTTAGTTACTTACTGTATCACTGTTCTCTCTCTCCTTTTGTTTTGTTTTCTTTTATCCTGAGCAGACAAAACCAGTAGCATTTGCTGTTCGTACAAATGTTAGCTACAGTGCTTCCCATGAAGATGATGTCCCCGTGCCTGGCATGGCCATTTCATTTGAAGCTAAAGATTTTCTACATGTAAAAGAGGTCAGTCATAAATAAGCCCACACACACATGCGCACAAACACACACCAGACATAAACACACACAGTCGCAAACACACCAGACAAACACACACTACACACACACACACATCAGACATACACACAGGCACACACACCAGACATAAATACACACACAACAAAGATAAACACACACACACGCACAACAGAGATAAACACACACACAGACACACACACAATTAATTGTAATTTACTGTGTGTCTAACACAGCGCTAATGGTTTTGTGTGTATATTTATTGAGCTGATGTATATAATGATGCTGAGTTACTGCTTCTATATGTGCTTTTGGCAGAAATTCAATAATGACTGGTGGATCGGCCGCTTGGTGAAGGAAGGATGTGAGATCGGTTTCATCCCCAGTCCAGTGAAGTTAGAAAGCCTACGAATCCGCCAGGAGCAACGAGCCAAACAGAGCAAATTCCCCATCAGGCAAATGCAGACACACACACACACACACACACACACACACACACACACACACACACACACACACACACACACACACACAGCCCAGCAGACTGGAATAGATGACAGCATACTAAATTAAACCTGCTATTTATTTATGTAGACTTATTGTGCTGCTGAAATGTCAGCTGCTAACTTTGTCACAATCAATTTTTTTCTCTTTCTTTTTGTAGCAAATTGGGAGCTAACTCCTTGTCCAGTTTAGGGGACATTGTCCCAAGCTCTCGAAAGTCTACTCCTCCCTCCTCAGGTTAGTTTTTTTTTTTTTTCTTATATATATATATATATATATATATATATATATATATATATATATATATATATATATATATATATATATATATATATATATAGTTATCAAACTATAAAAACATTTAAATTCAATGTGTAATATATAAAGGTTTATTGTGGCTCTAGAGTTACATGCTCTTTATATAATGTATTTTTATTTCCAGCTAAATGATAAATAATTCTTACTTGTTCCCAGACAAGTAAACATCACATCCTTCATCCATCTTTAGGCTATAAACTTCCATGCCATGTTGTGCACTCTCAGCTGCCAGGTCTTCCACAGGAGCACATTTTATTTGGCATGACCTAAAAAAATTAGTGGAAAATAATACAGATTTAATGAATATTTAATTTCAAGAGAAAATGTCTTGCATACGGTTACATTTGTCTAGTAACTCCTATTATAGGAGTAAAATTATTATTAGATTATTTAACCTACTTCTAGGCTTTTTACTCACTTGAAACTTCACATTTTTTTCTTCTACTGTAATTTGTTTTCTACAAATAAAAGTGCAGGAAATAACTATTTCAAGCTTGTAATGAGTATAAATTTATAGAAATAGGTTTAATTAATTGCATATTTGGTTTATTCTAATCTTGTAGGAAATATTAGATACATTTGATTATATTCAAGATATTTTCACTTGCTAAGATGCCATTTTTTGTAGTATGGGCAAAGTTGACCACATTCTACAACTCATTTCTGACTGATAAAAAAAAAATCTAGGTTAAATCTAAAACATTAGCATTGCAAATCAGTACCTATTTTAATTAAAAAATTTTAAGTACTGAGAAAATCTCTAACTCGTAAGTTCTTCGGTTTTTCATTTTGAGGAATCTTTAAGATTTTTAACGTTTTTTTTTCTCTCCTATTTGTAAACAAACCTTTAATTATCCAATGAACACATAAAAAACCCTCCAATAAACCCATTGATTACACATCCTTACATATCGTATATTATGTATTGAATTACATAATATTTGGTGGACACTTAAATAAAGAAAATTTCAATGGAAATAGTGTGATGGTTTGGTGTCCCATGCAGCATCTGCATCCAGGATACACTCATCATGTGAGATAAGATGCTGAAGTCATGTATTGTTGGTTTATGGATTATGATTTTGGAATCTTTGGAAGAAAATTAGATTGTGGATTTGCATCTCCATTGGCACTTTATTATATATTCATTAGGATCAATATATGTAAAGTTTGTGTAGTCTCATATATAACTGTTTCTATATGTCTATATCTGTGTATAGCCATTGACATAGACGCTGTGGGTTTAGAGTCGGAGGAGCCTGAACCTCCTCCACCTCCCCAGCAGCGTTCTCCAAAAGCCAGCCCAAACCAAGTCATATCCACTTTAACCCGTGAGAAACGAATGCCCTTCTTTAAGAAGGTAACCTGAGAGGCGGGTCATCCCGTTTTTCGCACTCTTTCATACGGTCGTACTGTATGTCTCTCCAACACCACGCGGTGTGTGTCCAACTGTCTGCCCATGCAGCATCTCTGTCTGTTTGACTGCACGAGAGCAATAAGCATGCTCGCCTAGATAACCGATAACCTGACTTTTCCCCTTCTGCTCTCCCTTCTGTCTGAATTTCTGACTTCAAATTCCCACTCTGCTATCCTCTTCTGCGCTCTTCTTTTACTTAATGCTTTCACTTCCTTTCTGTCCTTCTCCTTCACTTCCTCTCTCAGCTAAACAGAAGCTGAAGTCGGTAAGTTAGGCTGCTATAAGGAGTCTCCTGAAGCCTGACAGGCCCACTGGAGTCTCTGGCTTGCTGTGTGTTTTTCTCCGTCCCACTAATCTGTCAATCTAGTCTAGCTTTGATGTAGATGTGAGTGTGTGATACAATGAATGGGACCTCAGATAATGGCTAATTTAAATTCTCAATCAGTTCACATGCAATTTAAGCCTGGAATCATTTTAAAGTTTGTTTCATCAATCATCAATCCTCAACATCAGCTATACTGAAAATACCCTCAGGACCTGACTTCAAGTTTGGATTATTTTTTTATTGTTTTGTATTGAGTTCCCATTCACATTTGTGTTACAAAAGAATGTTATTTTCTTGCTTGCTTGACTAACACATGTTTGTTGTGAATTGTTCAATGCACTGATTGTGTCGTTGATACCGAAACGTGTACGTGCTTTTGATCAAATTTGTGATGTCTGTGTTGTTCTGCTGTTTTTCTGATAGATTAAAGTGATCATCTTTACTGTTAAATATCTGAAACAATAAAGCATGATCACACTTATAAGGAAGACCTGTTCTTGTGTTAGATATGTTGTATTAGATAAGTGGACAAAATCACCTAGTAATGCAGCTCAGCCACTGCAGCGATATGGCTACCACAGATACAGATTATCTCTGTTTTAATGTTGTTAATTGATGAATTTGATTTGAATTGCTTTCTTTTAAGTTATACAAACGTGATAAAATTCACACTAGTGAGACTCCTTATATGCAAATTTACAGAAAATCAGGTCACTCTTGCAGGATAAGTACATTTTCCCCATACCACATTGCCCGTGTGAATGCGCCTACAGATTAATTATGATTAAATTCATTTGCATCCAGCTTGATAATTGAAGCCCACTGTTGATGCCATTATATCATATTTTGCCCTATATAACTGTATCGTTCACCAGAGAACTGAGATCTTTATAAATACACACATCAATCTCAGCTTAGTTATTCTGTTCCACTTTCAGGCTGAGAAGCTTAATTAAGAAGATTAATTTGTGATGTGAATAAAGTTCAGTCTTACATTACAGAATGTTAATTAGATGTTACAGTTCAAGCACATGTTGATGAAGTAGACTCTCTGCTTCATTGAAAGATTGAAAAGCGTGTCAGGAACTAGTTTAGTCATGGTGGACTTTTTCTACTTCAAATCGTAATGCCTTACTAGGCATAAATAGGCAGGAAAAGAGTTATATATATATATAAAAAAAATTGTATATAACTTTTTTGGGATTTGGTGTGACTATACAACAGTGGTTCTCAATCCCAATAACAGAGACCTCAATGTTCTATACATTTGTTGTTTTCTGTAAAATCCCTGATTGAACAGGATCAACAAGCACTACCTAACCTGGATCAGGTGTGTTTAGTGCAGGAAAACCAATCAAATATGCAGCACATGGGGTCCAGTGGATTGGGATTGGTAAACCCTGGTAATGTGATGTGTTTTAATTAACATGTATACTGAATGTGATATAAGTTTAGTGTGTTGTGTGTGTGAGTGTGTGCGGTTGGGCATGACGGGTTGAGTGCGGGAGAGGGAGAATAATGTGGTTTTCTGCACTCTCCAGAATGAGCACATTCCCCCATATGACGTAGTGCCCTCCATGAGGCCTGTGGTTCTGGTGGGACCCTCACTCAAGGGCTATGAGGTCAGATTCTTCAACAATGACTATAAATCATTGTTGAATAATTTATATTTATATTTATGAAGCATCATAAATCTTGCCAGAATTGCAGTGTACAGTGTTGCAGTAAGATTTCCAGGCAGTCTATGCAACGGAGGATGTTTTTCTGACCGCATGCTGGTTTCAATGCTTGATGCTCAATTTGAATGAACATCAGGTGTAAACTCCTTATAGGTTTATCATACATTATAAGAGATACATATATTACAAATATACTCCATATATAAAGATATGTACACTGACCAGTTTCAGTAATAATACGCTTCAGTAATAATGTAAGTACCATTACGTGTGCATTTACTGTATGTCTATTCTGTGTCTCTTATTTACATTCACATCATACTTAATTTTTTTTGTATAGGTGACAGACATGATGCAGAAAGCATTATTTGACTTTCTGAAGCACAGATTTGAAGGAAGGTAAGAGCTAAATCAAAGTCATTTTTTATCTGAAAGCTCCTGTCCTAACTGGTCCTTCTTTGGGGTAGTTTATGTATTACTGTGTGTATGTGTGTGGAGCTACTTTAAATAGTCTTGTCTCATTGCCTTAATTGGCCATGCTGGACCATAAGCACAAGGCTGGCTTGCATGCCTGCGCCTTCTCCTAGCCTGAGTGTTTTCCCGGAACAGGACCGATGCCTCTTCCCAGTGCAGACAACACAGCTGTGTGTGTGTGCAGAAATAAAAGCAAGTTATGAGCAATAGAGCAATAGAGTAACATTGTTTACCCATTAAAATTAGTTCACATAAATGACAGTATTGGATTTCAGCAACCACAGTTTGAAGTGCAGACTGAATAATAAATGTATGCATTTTTTTTTTCATTCTAAGTGATTGAAGTTCTGGCTTGTACATACTGCAGTGTCACTTTTTTCCTCTTGTAGAATTATTTTTGGGAAGTCATTTTCTTAAATGGCTTGTGCACATGCGCTCTCTTTTCCTCTCTCTCGTCCTAGGATATCAATCACTCGGGTAACAGCAGACATTTCTCTAGCCAAGCGATCTGTCCTGAATAACCCCAGTAAACAGGCCATCATTGAACGCTCCAATACGCGCTCCAATCTTGGTAAGTGCATGTGTGTGGTGAGTGTGTGTTTGTGTATATTATGTACTTGTTTTTGTGTGCCTGGACTTACATTTACATCAGACTTACATTTGTCTTGGGAAATCGCCATTGTGTATGACTTCAGTGATTCTGACTGTTCATAAAGCATGTGTTCATCTACTGTGAAAGCCATAGGAAATGATCAATGGTCTTCTTAAGGATGTTCCAGCCATCTTTTTCCCCACAAGGTTAAGAAAGTGACAATATCCGAACAACCTAAAAACATGACTGGAAAGTAGGACACACAGGCTTTTGTCCTAACTCGGTGTGTCAAACTCAAGGCCTGTAGGACAAATATGGTTTGATGATATATTGCATTTGGTTCATAAGAACTTGCAAAAAATAATACTGCAGTAACGTCCTACTTAAATACTACTCTCAAATTCTCACTTATCTTGTAGTGTAGTGACCGCCTATGTCTCACTGCCTACTCTGACCACTCGAATTTCACAGGGCTGATTAAAATCAAGGCCTATCTGCTGCATTTGCTGTAAGTTAGTCCTATGTCTAAAAAAAGATTGGCATCAGATGTTGGCCTTTAGTATAATTCAGTGGTTCTCTTAGCATACAAGATACCAATCTATGTCAATTCTCTTTCCTACTGTTATATATTTTTATATATATATATATATATATATATATATATATATATATATATATATATATATATATATATATATATATATATATTGGATATGAAAGAGGTATAGTCTTTATAAGGGCTTGCATGACTCTTATTGTGTACTAGTCAACAGTCGGCCTAATTCATTAAACTTTTGGACTAGTCAAGCTTTTCTGAAGCAAAAACTAACGTGAGCAGTAAGCTTTACATAACATGATATTAGATATAAAATACAAGTTAAAAATATTTCATTAAAGCAACACAAATTAAACACATAAGCATAGTCTTACACAATGTTCAGTTGACTGTAGAAGTCATTTAGTCTGAAATATTACAATTAGATTTTCTTTACCAGCTACCACTGTTTTTTTTACCACTAGCGTGACTGGTGACACATCCCACAGCAGCAAAAAGTGAATATATTCACTATTGATTAAAATATATTAGTCTAATTGACTAACATACTTCTTACTACTTTATTTTGTAGGTTCAATTCAAAGGTTTTTTTAATACAAGTTTGAGAACTTAATAAAAAAGACTTAATAGAATATCATGTGCTATATGTTTACATGTTAAATGTAGTAGCATGATGTGTGATTGTTACATGTAGTAACAATACAGAAAGTGCAAATTTTTCAAAATGGGAACTGAATAATTAACGTGCAGGTGGGTTACATGTAGTAATAAACTGCAGTGTGCAGTTTCAATGGAGTAAATAAGTCTTTATGGAGTCTAAGAGATTTGTAAGCTGGACACTGAGGAGCCTGATGGCCTAAGGGTACATGGTTATCTAATAGAACACGTAGCCTTTCTTTTTCCTAGAAAAATTCTCTTATCATTTAATCAATATATGAGATGAAAATTTGGTACAAAATGAATAGCTTTACTTTATGACTGACAAAAAAACTTGCGAATGGTATAACCTAAATATGTTCCCCTGTTGTGGCTCAGTGGTCAAGGTGCAGCGTTCAAACCTCCAAGCTATCAGTGTTAGGTCCCTGATGCACCATGGCTTGATAATAAGCTGGGAAATGTGACAAAAAGAAAAGAAAAAAAAAGTTGAGACTCAAATATGTAAGGGTCTGGGTTGTTGAGGATTCCGGAGGATTGGTGATCAAGCCCCAGGACTGCAGAGTTGCCACTGTTGGGTCCTTGAGCAAGGCCCTTAACCATCCCTGATCAAGGGGTACTGCATCATGGCTGACACTCCCCTCTGACCACAACCTCCAAAGTTGGGATATGTGAAGCACGAAACTTCACTGTGCCGTTATGTATATGTGATAAAATAAAGGTTTATTCTTCTTCTGTTCATAATGTGGCATTTTTATGTATTATAAGATCAGGCTTCTAATATCATATCAAGACGAAAGAATATTGAGCACAATGAGGAAGGTGCAGAAACTAAAGTGTGTGAATGGAAGACAGGGAGAGCAGGAAGACTGTTATGATTGTTAGTTTGGCTTGATTAGTGAGCCATGATTAAGATCAAAGGCATTCCTTGTGGCATGACCTCCTGATTGCACTCCTGGCAATCTTCGGTACAATCGGCATTGAGCACACACGATAAAAGCACGCAATGTGCACACACACATATACACACACACACACTCACGATTAACACACTCTCAAAACATCAGCTTCCCCAAATCTATTATACAGTACTCAGTATTTGATTGTGTGGCATATGGAAATTTGTTAGAACGACATAGCTACAAAAAAAAACTTTACTCAAATGTGGATACTTCTAGTTTTTACATAGATTGATTAACTACATTAGGGGCTCTTGAACTTTATATAACTCTCAAAATTATGTCTCGTAGTACCTTCCGTAACATGGTAATAATGTCTTGCAATGAATGTATGCATTAAATATTTCCCACTATGTCACTTTTTTATGTCTGTGTGGCTGCATATAACTGTAGCGGAACTGTACAGTAGATGCTTTCAACACGGTTTATGTACATGACAATAAGCTTCGTATGCAGATTTCATAAAACAGACCGATACCTATAAGAAATCACTAATACGTATAATAAGTTTCATAACGCTGAATTGTGGTTTGTACTGCTGTAATTAATAAAAACATCCCTCTCGTCGAGAAGAGCTACATGAATGGAAACTTGCGTGAGTAGGATACTGACATGAGCAGTGTTGTAGTAAGTGATGCTTTACGTTTGTTTGTGTGTTTGTGTGTTAGCTGAGGTACAGAGTGAGATTGAGAGGATCTTTGAGTTGGCACGCACACTGCAGCTGGTGGTTCTGGATGCTGACACTATAAACCATCCGTCTCAGCTGGGCAAGACTTCGCTCGCGCCAATCATCGTTTACGTCAAGATAGCGTCTCCAAAGGTACACAGGCACACACGCTCGGTTTGTCCCTCTATATATACTGTACGTCTCTTAGTACATCCGGCTTTCATGAACATTGTCACAAAGCAGCTTTACAGAAATATATCAAATTAGGATAGAACTTATACGTTTAAATGTACTGTATCCCTAATCAGAAAGACGGTAAAGATTGCAATTAAAAAACTCCTTGAGGAAGAAAAATTGAGAGGAATCAAGACTTCAAAGGGACGTCATCCTCATCTGGGTGCCATTGAAAAAGTGTGACTATAAAATAAGTTTAGTCTCACGGTAAATCTAACAAGACACTGTGATATAAAATGACAGTGATACGATTCAAACACAGTATAAAAGGAACAAAAATGTTTGTTTAGGAACTAAAAGTATTAATACTGCATTCACAGACTTAATAATAAAGTTACTATAGTTATAATTCTATCAGTAATATGTACTGAAATTTACTGAATGTCTATGCCGGTGTGATCACTTTTGGGGATGTGTTGGTATTGTGTGATTTCTATACCGATATTGTGTTTGTGTGTGTTCAGGTTTTACAAAGATTAATAAAATCTAGAGGAAAGTCACAAGCGAAACACCTCAATGTGCAGATGGTGGCAGCAGACAAACTGGCTCAGTGCCCTCCGGTGAGTATAGACATATACGTATGCATACAGACATAGAATTTTAGTTTTTACAATTAGTATAGATTTGAGACTAAACCAAATATGTGTGTGAGAATAGGGCTTTTGTTTGAACTTTAACAGTAGCGTGTTACAATATTGTGGTGTTGTGTTTGCTGAGCGTCTGACCGACTCTGTCAAGGCTGTTATTTAATTATTTTTCAACAAATGAACGGTGGCATTCGCATAAATCCCCAAACACAACCAATTCTGGTTAAATAATTTCAGTTTAATCTATAATTTTGCAACCTTGAGGTTAAGCATGTTGCAATACATAACATTTTATAAACATCAATCAAATGGGACTGAATTCAGCCAAGTCACTAAAAATTAATTTTGATCAAAATAATAATAATAATAATAATTGTGTATTGTTGCCTATAGGACACTTTTACACCTACGCAAGGAAGTCAGTCGATTAAAACATTGCTGGCCGTGAGATTTTTTCACACAGAGAAGTTCTCAGATATCTGTGTTGTAGTAAAATTTATATAAACATTAATATTTCAGTTTGTAAGCAGAGAATCAAACACCATTCACAATGCTGCTGTGCCATAGTGAAGCTAAAATATTAATATTTTTTCCTTATTTTCTCTCTTTTCACTTTTCTGGGGTAATCAGACTTTATAACATGCTACACACTTACTGAGATGCATGTACAAAGGAAAGCCTGCAATTCTCACAACTATATATTTACTATACTATATATAGTTGAGTGAAGGGTTTTCCCAGGCCAAAGTATGCTATTTTTATCTACAGCATGCACCCCTAGAGTATGTGAGCGGGGTAGTCTAAATCTTCCTGTCTTACTTTACTTACTAAAATATTTGGGAATTTAATTTCTGATTTTCGATACATCCTAAATAAATTTGTAAAATTCCTAAATAGGTTCCTTATTTCTGACACATTTCTTACACCAAAACAGACAGATACGCTTCTCAAAATTCACTTGAAAATTTTAAATGCTGTTTTAATAGTGCAGTGTCCTTTTTTTTTTAACAGATTAAATAAGGAATATTTGATGAAAATTACATTCGTTTCTGTTTATCTTGTTATAGTTCTTTTTCTTTTCTCCCCTCTTTAATCCTTCCTTTCTCCCTGCTGTTATGCCATTAATCATTCATTCATCATTTGTCTCTTCTCTGCCCCAAATACAACGTCTATTTTCAGGACCTTTTCGACATCATCCTGGATGAGAATCAGTTAGAGGATGCCTGCGAGCACATAGCCGACTATCTGGAAGCTTACTGGAAATCCACACACCCGGCCAGCTGCACTCCGGCCAATCCTCAGTTAGAGAATCTCACTGCCGCACAATCAGACACTCCTGATCCTCTGTCTAATCTGCAGGTGTGCACTAAACGTCTACATCCTACTCCTACACCAGCATTAAGAAAGAGACAAGATGATGATGAAGTGGGGATGGTCATCTGTAAGGGAAAAAAAATAAGAAGGAAGGAAATAGAAACAATTCAGACAGGCACAAGACTATGCTCCAGGGCTTATGGTGGTGGAAATGAAAGTGACAGAAAAGATCAAGAATGAGAGATGAGACAGACAGGGAGTAAGAGAAAAGACTCAAGGCCACGGTGAAGATAGAGCAGAGTGGAATTGACACTGTCACAAGCTTTGAGTGGTGAAGTACCGCATAGGATCACTCACAGAATCACTCATGTATTTCTCCTTGGCTTTAAAACCATTGTAACTCCATCGATGTAATAATTCATGTAGTTACATTATTATATGCCATTAATAGGTTAAAAATAGTTTAGAATGTTGAAGATCGGGTGTGCAAAGGTTCTAGAAAACCAGGATCAATCAAAGAAGTCCAAAACATCCCCAAACATCTTCATCATTGAGCAGGAAAGAGGGGAATAGTCAGAGAAGCAAGGGTAGCTATCAGCATGATGCTTTCACCACCATGGCTTCACTGTTGGGATGCTCTCAGGGTGATGAGTTTAGTTAGTAAGAAACAGAACTTTTTTACAGGTCAGAATGGTTCCTTAATGACCGTCCTATGAACAGCTTCTCTCCTCTGAGCTGTGGAGCTTCTCTCCAGCTCCTTCAGAGTCATCTTTGTCCTTAGGTTCATTCTCTGATGGTGTTCTTTACATATTTGATAAAGGATTAACTGGTACGCCATAGGATGTTCAGGAGTTGGTATATTTTTATGGCCAAATTTATGACTGAGGTTATGACTGAGAAGACTGACCTACTCCTCAGTCTTCGTAATGCTGCGGGGGTTTTTTAGGTCTTTAAAATAAATTCCGGGGCCTCCCAGAACAAGTCTGTTGTATTTACATTGAGGTCATGTTACACCTTAAAGCCATCCGGGAAGACACTGAATTCTGTGCAAATTTTTAATGGTGAATTAATGTTGCTTTGTTTGTTGTCGGGGACTTTTTCTTGTTCTGCACGATGGTGTTTGTTTAGGCGTTCACTAACAAACTCTGGGTTCTTACAGGAGCATTTAATTAATTATGTCACTTCTGATTGCAACTGGTTGCACCAGAACTAATTTCCCAGCAATCACAGAACATTCACCCAACATTTCATTTGGAAGCAAAAAAAAAAAAAAAAACGTTCTGTGGACGTTCTTTATAGGTTTTATTTTATAATCAAACACAAACCTTCCCAGATTGTTATTTTGTAACAACCTAAATAAAACCTATACAGAACCTTTCCTAATGGTTATCTACAAATAAATCATGAAATCTGAGATTAGGAGAACATTAACACAACGTTAACGGGGGATTTCTGCAAAACCTAAAAACACTGTTCAGTTCCTGTAAAGAAAACTTCACTGGCTAACCAAAAACAAACCTTAAAAATGGATGTTCTGGGAACCAAAAATTGTGAGCTGGGTTAGTGGATTCACAGCGAGGAGGTAAGTACTAATAACTGGGGTTAAGGATTATGTGCTATTTTGTGTAGATTTATTACATGTGTATCAATATCCAAATTATCTCAATATTAAAGTTGTAACACTACAAAAAGTAGAAGTTCAACAGGGGTGAATACTCATGCAAAGCATTATACAGTGTGTGTGTGTGTGTGTGTGTGTGTGTGTGTGTGTGTGTGTGTGTGTGTGTGTGTGTGTGTGTGTGTGTGTGTGTGTGTCAGTATGTTATATTCTGAAAATAATGATCTTTTTATTGCCTGCTGGGGCTTTTGTTCAGTCTGAGGAGGCAACAGATGCATAGCTTTGTCTATGGTGAGTGTGGGTGTGCTGGTGATGAGAGAAGAAGTAGAGACTGTCAGTTATTCTTACATTCAGAATCAACTCTAAAATGTACAGTACAAACTATAGTGACAGGCAAGCTATATGTAACAGGCCTGCTTACTTCTGACTAAACACTGATGTGGCATTTCTGAGTTTGAGAAAGCTGACTGAAATTCTGTGCGTGGTTTGCAGTGGTCTCATGTTCTGTATTGATAAAGCACATAACCTCCTGAAACACAAGGTGCTGGAGCTGGTGCGTTTATTTATTTTTATTATTATTTTTTTTTTAAGAGCAAACCTGTTTAAGCACCAAACTATTATCTAATCAGCTTTAAACCATGCACACAAACATCTGCACAAGCACATCTGGTTTTGAAAGCATGTTGTTCCACCTAAAGTCAAATACGTTCACATCTGATCACACACTAGTTGTTTTTAAATGCTTAAAGGCTGTTGTCCATTAATTAGCTTTTTACTTTCCTGTAACATAATTTAGAATTAAGTTACGTTAATTTTTTTTTCAACAGCTTGTCATTTTCATGTCTTCATGAAAAAAAAAAACCTTGCCCCAAATATTCCCTGCTTTAAGGAGCCTTACGTTAATGTTTCCTTGGTTCCAGACCAGCAACATTTTAATGACATAACTGAACAGATTTTTTTACACACTGGAAAAATGTGGAATGATTCCAGCACCAGAACCTTGTCAGTAGAAAAGGGTCATCGGTGTGTTGTGTACTGTAAGTGTGATTTTTACAGCATTGTATTGAAGTGACTATGGGGGTGAAGCAGATAGACGCATGCCCAGTGTACAATGATGTGAGTCGTGACTTGTGTGTTTAACCACTAATTGATGTGTGCATGTCTTTGCTAACCCAGGGAACAGGGGATGTGCAGAAGGCTGAAAAGTCACTAGGAGAGAGGAAGAGTTCTCTAGATCACCACCATCACCATCACCACCGTCACCATCATCGCCTGCAAAAGCAAGAGAGCCTGGACCAAGTGGAGGATGACGATCAGGAGGAAGCTGTTAAAGAACAGACAGTCTTACAGAGTGAGCGAAGAGCACCGCACATACACCACTGCTCTTCGTCCACGCGGACTGAACATCACAATCATCACCATCATCACCACCACCATCACAGTCGCACAGCACACATATTCTCCAGGCAAGAGACGCTGGAGAGCAGAGACTCTGCATGTGCAAAGCCACATGCCACTCACACACAATCAGATCCACCCACACACTTACACACACGACACACAGGGGAGGAAGAGGAAGAAGAGGAAGAAGAAGAAGAAGAAGAAGAAGAAGAAGAAGAAGAAGATGAAGAAGATGAAGAAGAGGAGGAGGACGAGGAGGAGGAAGAGGAGGAAGATCAGCCTGTTCAACTTAACCATCATCACCACCATCATCATCATGGAAAGGGAGGAAAGGAATGGGAGCGAGAGCACGATCACAGCGAGCGCAATGGCCAGCAAAGCGGACAGCAGAGATCACAACAAGAACGATATCACGAGTGTGAAAGACAACACTCTGTTGAAAGAGAAGAGAAAAAAGAAGAGACAGACTGGGAGACAGATCCTTACATAGAGGAGTAATGCACAACAAACACACAAACACAACCAATGACTGCAACAGACAAAATCTACACTTTTACAAAACTTAGTTTCAGGTCCAGAATCTTTGCCAACTTCGATCTACATTGGTGAAAACAAACGTGGTGAACGTTTAAAGGTGCAGTTTGTAACATTTCAGTGTGTTCGTAGACTGATGATAGAACTTCAAAGCTATGTGATGTGCAATAATATGGCCTTTTGATTGATTTGGCTAGTATCTTCATGTCAAGCATGTCTTGATAATTCAAGCCTGGAAATGAGCTCCATCTGACAAGATGTTCTGAAAACAAAGCTACAAAACCAACTTATGATGGAATCATCCCATCATTTTAGTGTAGTTCTACAGGAAGAGGAGGTTCATCAGTGTTTCCAGATTCATAGATTCACCGTGGTCATCCTCACAGGTTGCAAAAGGCTTGAATAATTACAAACTGCTCCTTTAATAGTGAGAGATAACGTACTGTAATGTTCTATCATGTTGCCATGGCAACCCATAGAATTTTGTTATTATAAATCAAGGGAATATGTGAAACATCTTTCAAACAGAAAGTTAGATATGTTGTAGACCCTCCAGGATTGTGTATCATTCCAAATATTATTATAGTACACAACAATTTTAGTTTGTAATTATGGGTTTAAGAGGTGATTCGTCCACACAGAGACTTACGTATCGACACGTAACGCATAACCCTTAGTGTTTTGCCTGTGAACTGCCAAAATCTGTGGCTAACATACTTTTTTGTATTTTAGCCTGTCAGGACCGAGTTATCGACTTGTCAAAAATTTACATTTCCTTGAATGCCACAACACTTGTGGTGCAGATGACACACAGGCACAAATTTCCGTCGTTCCGTCATCTGACATTCGTTCCAAGTTCACTTTAGGTTCAGGCTCATTGCAAAGACTAAATGTGTAGTAAGAGAAAATTAGATCTAGAAAACAGAAAATCACTAGAGAACTATGAAGCTAATAATGCTAATTCTGCACCTCTTCTCACACACACACACACACACACACACACACACACACACACACACACACACACACACACACACACACACACACACACACACACACACACATACTGCACACACACACATACATACATGTGCTGCTATCCTGCCCTCTGGACTTTTGGCTCTCTGTTACTATGCCTCCTTTGTAAAGACTGGTGTTTTTAAAGATTACATTATTGTAAATAAGATATAGGTATCCATGCATACTTGTTCTATCAGTGTGTGGAAACGTGAATATTAAACAATAAATATGAGTCAATATTAATTTCTTATGGCATGAACAATGAAGGTATGTTTTTTTTTATTAACTGGTTGCTCGGTCATCGTTAATCTTTGTTTCTTTTTAATAATTCAGCATCGTTTGCATGATGAATTGTGGTTGCTTTTTGATTCGAGAGAAATATTCATTTAATTAAATGTAATATAAAATTATTCACTTGATAACAGAAGCTGTAGCTTCCTTTAAAAGTCTAATAACATGGGTTAAGATGTATAAGGAAATCAGAGATTTTGTGCACTTTTAGCATGATTATGTCCCGAAAAAACGTATTTCTATGTTGGTTTAATGAACCGTTGAAGGTTAATCTGTGCTGCTCAGCAAGTCATTCAAAATCTTTTTGAAGGAATCTTAAGAGTCTTCTTAGTGGTTATTTTCTAAATTCAAATTTTATTTGTCGCATACACAACCATAAAGAACTACAACATGCAATGCTTTTCAAACATCTGTGACATAAAAAGAAAAGAAAAAAATAGAAGTATCTGTATAAGCAAATATATTGGTTCTAGCAATTTCTAAAAAAAAAAAATCTACTCAGGAAAAAAAATGGACATAATAAATAAATACCACCAATATCCAGCCAATCAAGCCAAAGCTAGGGCAATGTGGTAGTCTACTGGTGAAGGTATTGGTGTACCAATCAGAATGTTGTGAGATTGAATCCACAAAGCTGCCACTGCTGGTCCGCTGTGCAAGACCCTTAACCCTCAATGCATAGAACTGAGATAAATTATAAGTTTCTCTGGATAAAGGTTTCACCCAAATGATGTACAGTATAAGCCAGATAAAGTGCAAAGCTCTTTCTCTCCTGGAATACAGCAAACATTTGCACAATCCATGTTTTTGTTATACAATGGCCAAAATTTTGACAGACACCTGAGTGTCTTACTCGTGTATGCTATTTGAATATCCCATCCATCCATCCATCCATCCATCTTCTACTGCTTTTCCGGGCCCGGGTCGCGGGGGCAGCAGACTATGCCCAGACTTCCCTCTCACCAGACACTTCCTCCAGCACTTCCGGGGGAATACCGAGGCGTTCCCAGGCCAGCTGAGAGACATAGTCCCTCCAGCGTGTTCTAAGTCTTCCCCTGGGCCTCCTCCCGGTTGGACATGCCCGGAACACCTCCCCAGGGAGGCGTCCAGGAGGCATCCGAAACAGATGCCCGAGCCACCTCAGCTGACTCCTCTCGATGTGGAGGAGCAGCGGCTCTACTCTGAGCTCCTCCCGAGTGACTGAGCTCCTCACCCTATCTCTAAGGGAGCACCCAGCCACCCTGCGGAGGAAACTAATTTTGGCCGCCTGTATCCAGGATCTTGTCCTATTTGAATATCCCTTTCAACTTAATTCAGTGCCTCCTTTGCTGCTGTAATATCCTCCAGTCTTCAGACTATATGGATTCAACCCCAATGATACTAAAGTGAAGTGAAGTGACATACGGCTAAGTACAGTGACCCATACTCATACCATACTAGATACCAGAGCTATACAAGCCTTTAGAGTCTAATCTGTTCTTCTTGTTTTTAACTTTCTATATTTACAGCTCTCTCTTTTCTTTTTAAGAATGTACCAATCAGTTGATCTGACACCTGCTAATCTTTTTTGCTGTCTCTCTGATGAGTTTGTATAGATTTTCTTTAGTCTATCAATGGCTCACTTTACTGGAGAGTTGCACACATCATAAAAGAAATCAACTCTAGACCTTAGCATAGCTAAAGCAACAATAATCTCTCAAAGGTTGTACGTTTATGGATCTGACTGTATATAGTGAACGTTGAACCATGTAGTATTTTTGTCACTTGTAATGTTTCATGCTTAACATTCCAGAACTCGGTGAACAAGAATGGAACCCAATGCAGTCATTGTAGATACTGAAATACTGCTATGTTCAGCTTGGTTGCAAAGAGTTTTTATTTAACTTACAGAACTACAGCTCACTGTCACACCATTCTGTCTAAACGCTAAAAAAAAATACTGCCGATCAGCAGTTTTTTTTTAATACTTTAGTTCATATGACACCAATAACCATAACACAGTCAATATTAATTGAAGCTCTTGATATTTATTTGCATGACTTATACTGTTATGCTGTTTAGGTAGGTGGTACTTGTCAAAGTAACCAACATAAATGCCAAGGTTTCTCAGTAGATCATTGCCCAGAGCATCACACTACCTCTGCCAGCTTGCCTTCCTACCATAGTGCATCATGGTGCCATCTCTTCCCAGGTAAGCAACAGACACAAACACACAAACACACACACAGCCATCTGTGTGATATAAAAGAAAACGTGAAAAAAATTTAACAGACCAGGCCACCTTTTTTATTGATCCACGGTCCAGTTCAGATGCTCAAATGCCCATTGTAGGTGCATTCTCTGGTAGACGAGGGTCAGTATGGTCTGCAGCTACACAGCCCCATACACAGCAAGCTGCAATGAACTGCCTGTTCTGATGCTACAAGACCTGCTGTTTTGGAGACTGAACCAATCAGGTAAAATCAGTCGGATCCTTATGCTCACTCATTTTTCCTGCTTCCAACTCAAAGTCCTTGATTTTACAATGGTTTTCTTATTTTATCACCACCTGCTTTTTATAAATTAAATGTTAGATGCATGTTGATCAATTGCATATATGTTTCTTTACGGGGAATTTTGTGAGTAGCAAAAAAAAAACTACATGAAAGATTGAATTATTGTATGTGCAAAAGTAAGTGAAGCCCAATCTGCATCGGTAAAGTCATGTGGGTAACAGATTCAGGTGAAGCACATTTGGGTGTTTAATTCATCAGTTAAGCAGACCAATTAAATTAGACATCCTTTGGAAAGTGGTTGGGCAACACCGATTAAAAGAGAGAGGAAACCAAAGAAACTACTGTAGTGCCAAGGACTCAACAATGCCTAGAGGAAAGGAGATATCTGAGAACATCAGGAAGAAGGTGATGACAGCCCATCAGTCTGGGAAAGGCTAGAAGACTCCAAGAGATTCCAACTCCATCCATTCACTCTAAGACAAGTTACCTACAAATGGAAGGCATTCAGCATGACCACCACTCTCAAAACTATCAAGAAGCACTAGAAAAATAATAAATGAGGTAAAGGCCGACCCACACATCACCTTGTGAGAGTGAAATTTATGGGAGGGATGCTAGAAAGTAGCCTCTGCTCTCAAAAAAGAACAAATCAACTTTGCCAGAGAGCATTTGGATAAACCAGGGGCCTTTTGGTAGTCCATTCTTTGTACAGATGAGTCCAAAATAGATTTATTTGGTCATAATCAAAACCACCATGTCTGGAGAAAAGCAAACACTGAAATCCAGGTAAAGAACCTCCTCCGAACAGTGAAGCATGGTGGTGGAAATGCGAAGGTCTGGGGCTGTTTTTCTGCCTTCGGGCCAGGGCGACTCCATATTATTCAGCGAAACTTGACCTATTTCTCAGACCTATCAAAAATTCTTGAAGAGAATCTCTTGCGGTCAGTCAGAGAGCTGAAGCTGGGCTGAAAATGGGTGATGCAGCAAGACAACAACCCTAAGCATTCAAGCAAATCCACAAAGGGTTGGCTTAAAAGAAAGAAGGTTCACACTCTTGATTAGCCTAGTCAAAGTCCGGATCTCAAAACAATTGAAATGTTGTGGCTAGACCTGAATTTCCTTCTAACCTATTCCAAGTTCTTCAAGGAGGCAAAAATCCCCAAAGACAGATGAGAGACTGGTCAGTGGTTACTGAAGACGTTGAAGTAATGGCTGCAAAAGGAGGTGCCACAAGCTACTAAATAAAAGGCTTCACATACCTCTGCACAAGTCAAATGTCCTTTTTTTGTGAGATTAACCCCTTTTGTTCAATAAATATTCTTTTTTATTTGTGTGTCCCCTTCACTGGGAAGTGGTTTCTAGATGTACATTTGATTAGGTTATTCTATTTTTATTTATTTATTTTTTTTTTTTTTACACAAAACCTGATCATGTCTGTATCTTCGCTTCAGCTTGAGGTCACGAACAGATGGCCTCACATTTCCTTTAGGGTTTTTTGGTAAACAGCAGAATTCATGGTTCCATTATTCAAGTCTTCCAGGTCCTGAAGCAGCAAAACAGCCCCAGACCATCACACTAGCACCACCATATTTTACTGTTGGTATGATGTTCTCTTTCTGAAATGCGGTGTTACTTTTACACCAGATGAAATGGGACACACACCTTTCATAAAATTTAATGTTTGTCTCGTCAGGCCACAGAGTATTGTCCCAAAAGTTTTGGGGATCGTCAAGATGTTTTCTGGAAAATCTGAGACGAGCCTTTATGTCCTTTTTGCTCAGCACCTTGTCTTGGAACTTTGCCATGCAGGCCATTTTTGCCCAGTCACTTTCTTATGGTGGAGTCATGAAAACTGACCTTAACGGAGGCAAGTGAGGTCTGCAGTTCTTTGGAAGTTGTTTGTGGGTTCTTTTGTGACATCTTTGATGAGTCGTCGCTGTGCTCTTGGGTTAATTTTGGTGTGGCAAGAGAAATTGAGGTGTGATAAACCACAGTTAAGTTATATTTTAAACACTTTTTCACCCAGAGCCATGTAGGTTTGGACTTTGTTTTTCCTTAATAATAAAAACCTTCATTTAAAAAACAGCCTGTTGTGTTTACTTGTGTTATCTTTGACTAATATTTAAATTTGTTTGATGATCTGAAACATTTAAGTGAGACAAACATGTTAAAATATAAAAAAATCAGGAAGGGTCAAACACTTTTCCACCCCACTGTATATACAGTATGACATATCTGATACATCGAAGCCCCTGTCTTTACTGCACGCACACACACACACACACACACACACACACTCTCCCAAACCATTGCTCCAAACCCCATCTCAGCTGTGCTCCTAAAATAACCAACCCGATTCTCCTCCCTGATTTCCCTTCTTCATTTGCTTTAAGATCTGCATCTGGGTGAATTACATTATACATTTTTAGTTCATGATTTGTTACTTATTGCCTGTACATGGTTATTACCTTCTGCCTACATTTATCCGAAACATATGTGTCTCTCTGAAATAATGTGAAATGTTTCTGACTGCTCACTATAAATAGGAGGCTGAAAAATCTATGAATGTCCCAGGTGGGAAGGAAGTCGCTTTAAGCTGTCATAACAACAGCAATGACGGTGCCGAAGACTAATTTTGGGAACAGAAATGCTTCCAGACTCCCCCACACTCACACTTGCAGGCAGATTTTAACACAGTATTGCATTATTAAATAACAAGTCCTGTGCAAATCCTTACAACACACTTTTCTTCAAAATCGGGATTCATCTACTTAAATAGAGATCCTGAAATTAGACTACAGTACGAGTTATAAGGAATCATCTATACCATATAGAGTAATGGATCTAAGTGAACCTTGCTCAGAGTGTATGATTCTTTAGACATCATATCGGTCTTATTTCTTTATTGACTGCCCACATCATCACAATCTAGTGTTAGATTGACACGTGTGCTCATTTAAAAGAAGCATATTTTAAATGAATATGTTTCAGAAGATTTAACGGTGTTCATTTATTAAATATGTTCACTAACCCTGTTTTAATATGAAATGTTAAATGTTACCATGTGTCCACCTTCATAATGTAATTTCACCCTTTTGAGAAAAAAAAAAGCTGTTCCTTTACTTTATTAAAAACAAATAAAGTGTTCACATCTGTTGATTAACAAATTCAGCTGCTGGTCATTTGCTCTGTGTGTGTGTGTGTGTGTGTGTGTGTGTGTGTGTATAACTGTCAATACCATCGTGTCCTCTGGCTGCATGCTGCTTTCTGGTCACAGTCCAATGGTCACGCAAAACCCAACAATCACCATAGCAGCCATTGCGTCACTGTTGTCATGGTAACAGAAGCAGAGCTGCTCATGACACCACCCCTTTTATTCCTTCTCCCCTCCATTCATGCCATCCGTTCAGCCCTCCCTTCCCTTGCACTTGTTTTCATCTGCCTCCTTGAGATGCTTCATGAGCACGTGTTAGAATGAACGTGCGTTATCTCTTGCTGAATTTAGCTATGAAGAACCCGATCGTGTCTGTGTTGGCTTTGAAAAGGAGATCCTCAGAGGCGTGACTGTCAGTAGCCCCACGCCATGATAACTCTGGGCGGAACCTCTGCAGCAGCCTCCGCTGGTCACATGATAATTCAGATCCAGGCATGCCCTGGGATCCAAGGTGTGGTTCCTGGGAATAAAAAAAAAGATTCTCACTTTATCTTGTGGTGAGCAAAAATCTGATGACTTTAAACGGAATCAGTTATGAGTTTGTCCAAGTATGTCAGTGAAGGCATGCGCTCTTTCTGTCTCTTTCTCGGTCTCTTTCTCGGTCTCTGTCTTTCTCTCTCTGTCTCTCTCTCTCTCTCTCTCTCTCTCCGTCTCATTCTGTCTTTCTCTCTCCTTCTCATTCTGTCTTTCTCTCTCCGTCTCTGTCTCTTTCTCTCTCTGTCTCCGTCTCTCTCTCTCTGTCTCCGTCTCTTTCTCTCTCTCTCTTTGTCTTTCTCTTTCCGTCTCTTTCAGTCTTTCTCTCTCCGTCTTTCTCACTGTCTCTATCTCTCTCTGTCCTCTATCAGTCTGTCAGTCACAGTACCTGTGAGAAATGACTAACTGACTCAGTCCATCAACTTACAATAACTAAGGAAAGCTTTAGTTAGCTTTAGTTAGCTTTAGTTTAGTTACTCGATCCATAAATAACATATACTGTAGAAATACTTAGTCATTCTTATTACTAATCTTGCTCCTGCCGTGAGGCTTAAAAATGACATTTATTAGTAATAAGCTTTTATTATAATCCTTAAATTAGTGTTGTATTAGATGTAAATGTATCCAGTAAGTGTGTAATAAAGTCATATTGAGGAAAATAGCCTCTTTCAAATGCTTTAAACAGACATACAGTATTACACAGTTGGACAATAGTTTATGCAGCAGGGATATAGCTACAACAACAAGGAATGAATATCCAGTTAGATCCAGTTATTTGCTTAGAAATGTCTAGATGACCTTTTTAACACTGCGCTTAATAACACTGGGTTATAATTGTTCCCTGTTTTTAACCCCAGGTACAGAAACGTTTCACACCTGTAATTTAGCGGTGCCAAACAGTATGGTGCTAGAATGTTCACATACTTAGCACCAGACTCTCAATCAGAAATCAAAGGCCTCATATCACAGGCACTGTACAGTCACAGAAACCCTGTGTGTTGTGTAAACAGCAGTTTTGTTTATTCTCTTAATCTTTGGTCTTTTTGTTTTCCTCTCTGTGTTTCTGGAGGCTTAAAACAGCCAAGGAGGATTGACATGCAAGAGACAAGCCGTTATTCAAACCGATTGGTTTATCCAGTCGTGGTTGTTGACACTACAAATACACAAATAAGAAAATGAATGCAGAGTTTTTTAATGTAAAGTGTGAACTGTCAGAATAGGGTTCCATTTACATTGAATTCATGTGATGATTTCAAAAGCCCCAATAAGGAGTAAAAGGCTATAAATAAGACCATTGAAAGTGCTTGTTCTTTTTTCATAGCGGTGCTACACATTACAACGCTGATGACTAATTTGTGCTGAAGTGGAGAATAAAAGCAATTGCCTGTTTTTTTGTTGTCGACGTTTTCTTTCTTTTGAACACGCTTCATTAATCGGTTGAAATTTGAAAAAAAAGAAGGAAAAAAAATTTTCTGTGACAAATTTCCGTCCTTTGTGCGTTTCCTTCGGTTGAATCATTATCGTAATTGCATATTGCTCGAGTCGAGTCGAGTCAAGTCAAGAAGCTTTTATTGTCATTTCAACCATATATAGCTGACAGAGAACAAAGTGAAGTGAAACGACGTTTCTCCAGGACCGTGGTGCTACATAGAAGACAATACAGAGCTACATAGTGCTAAAAACAAGATGGACTAAAAAGTAAAGTGCATAGAGTGCAACTTAGAGCAAACAATACAATACGCTCCAAGACAGATTCATAAAATAAAGCGCAGACCAGAGTCGCTCGTACTCTTACCTGTGGCTCCAGAGTTAAACATGGAAATGTTTTCAATGCCCAGGCCACCTGCTCTTCATTCTCAGCAAGTGTTACAGTGCAGGTACTATACACCAACACACCTCCCTTCTTTAAGAGTTGCACAGCCTGTAACACACACAGTCAGAGTAACAGTACTACATTTCAGAGCAGACTAATGGCTCATCACTAAACATGTTTGGATGTACACTCAGATTAGACTTCGAACATGTCCCGATGTTCCAGCTATTACATTTATTACATTATTTATGTGAGGAAAAGGGTTGGAATGGACTCGGGACAGACGACTAAGCAAACTGCGCCATCTACTGTCAATGAATGTAAGTCCCCAGGAAAAAAATTAAATTAAATAAGGGTTTTTTTTTTTTTTTTTTTTTACATTTTCTGTGTGAATGAGCAGTTTACTAGCTGTGCTCTTTGTTTACTTGTCAAGAACCTGAGGTTATAGCTCAAGAAATCAACAGGAAGTAGGATTATTAATAGGCAGGGCTAACAGCATTGGAACATACTGTGCCACACTTTAAATCTATATCCATAGTTGCTAATTCTAAGGTAATAAGTAATTATTTGTGACAAATGAAACTAGATTGCTTACAAGATCCAGGAGAGAGACGGTTACATCACACCTCGTCGTATTAAACATGTTAAAATGGTTTGAGGTCTTCTAAATGCTGAGTTTCTGACACACTGTAATGTAACCTTAAGAGATCAGATGCTAAAGCAGCTTTTATTCATTATGGCCCAAAAACCTGGAACATATTATCAGTGTTGGAAATTAGACAACTGCTACATAATATTTTAATCAAATTATTTAAAAGACCTATCTATTCATGTTAGCTTTTAATTAATATATTTAGTCATTATGTTTAATTTTGTATTTTATATTATTATCAGCATAATCATCATCATTATTATTATTTATTATTATTGTTTTTGTTGAGGGGGGGCACGGTGGCTTAGTGGTTAGCACGTTCGCCTCACACCTCCAGGGTTGGGGGTTCGATTCCCACCTCCGCCTTGTGTGTGTGGAGTTTGCAGGTTCTCCCCGTGCCTCTGGGTTTCGTCCGGGTACTCCGGTTTCCTCCCCGGGTCCAAAGACATGCATGGTAGGTTGATTGGCATCTTTGGAAAAATTGTCCGCAGTGTGTGAGCCCAGCGATGGGTTGGCACTCCATCCAGTGTGTATCCTGCCAGGGTGTATCTAACCACGCCTGAGATATGCACAGGCTCCCCGTGACCGGAGTAGTTCGGATAAGCGGTAGAAAATGAATGAATGAATGATTGTTGTTGTTGTTTATAATAATATATTATTATTATTATTATTATTATTATTATTATTATGTCTTATTTTTACACTTTTACTTTGTTTAACATTTTGACATGAAGTATTTTGAGCTGCATTTTATGGATGAAAGATGCTATACAAAACATCCATCCATCCATTTTCTACTGCTTATCCGGGGCCGGGTCGCGGGGGCAGCAGTCTAAGCAGGGACACCCAGACTTCCCTCTCCACAGACATTTCCTCCAGCTCTTCCGGGGGAATACTGAGGCGTTCCCAGGCCAGCCGAGAGACATAGTCCCTCCAGCGTGTCCTAGGTCTTCCCCTGGGCCTCCTCCCGGTTGGACATGCCCGGAACACCTCCCCAGGGAGGCATCCAGGAGGCATCCGAAACAGATGCCCGAGCCACCTCAGCTGACCCTTCTCAATGTGGAGGAGCAGCGGCTCTACTCTGAGCTCCCCCTGAGTGACTGAGCTCCTCACCCTATCTCTAAGGGTGCGCCCAGCCACCCTGCGGGGGAAACTCATTTCGGCCGCCTGTATCCGGGATCTTGTCCTTTCGGTCATGACCTAAAGCTCATGACCATACGTTAGGGTAGGAACGTAGATCGACTGGTAAATAGAGAGCTTCGCCTTGCGGCTCAGCTCTTTCTTCACCACAACAGATAGGTATATCGACCGCATCACTGCAGAAGATATACCGATCCGCCTGTTGATCTCCCGCTCCATCTTTCCCTCACTCGTGAACAGGACCCCAAGATACTTAAACTCCTCCACTTGAGGCAGGAGCTCTCCACCAACCTGAAGGGGGCAAGCCACCCTTTTCCGGCTGAGAACCATGGCCTCGGACATGGAGGTGCTGATTCTCATCCCCGCCGCTTCACACTCGGCTGCAAACCGTCCCAGTGCATGCTGAAGGTCCTGATTTGAAGAAGCCAACAGGACAACATCATCTGCAAAAAGCAGAGACGAAATCCTGTGGTCCCCAAACCGGACTCCCTCCGGCCCCCGACTGCACCTAGAAATCCTGTCCATATAAATAATGAACAGGACCGGTGACAAAGGGCAGCCCTGCCGGAGTCCAACATGCACGGGAACGGGAACAAGTCTGACTTACTGCCGACAATGCGAACCAAACTCCTGCTCCGGTCATATAGGGACCGGACAGCCCATAGCAGAGGGCCCCGAACCCCATACTCCCAGAGCACCCCCCACAGGTCACCACGAGGGACACAGTCAAATGCCTTCTCCAGATCCACAAAACACATGTGGACTGGTTGGGCAAACTCCCATGAACCCTCCAGCAACCTGGTGAGGGTATAGAGATGGTCCAGTGTTCCACGACCAGGACGAAACCCGCATTGTTCCTCCTGAATCCAAGGTTCGACTATCGGCCGAATTCTCCTCTCCAGTACCCTGGCATAGACTTTTCCGAGGACGCTGAGGAGTGTGATCCCCTGTAGTTAGAACACACCCTCCGGTCCCACTTCTTAAACAGAGGGATCGCCACCCCAGTCTGCCAGTCCAGAGGCACTGTCCCCAACCGCCATGCGATGTTGCAGAGGTGTGTCAACCAAGACAGCCCCACAACATTCAGAGACTTAAGGTACTCGGGGCGGATTTCATCCACCCCCGGTGCCTTGCCACCGAGGAGCTTCTCAACTACCTCAGTGACCTCAGCTTGGGGGATCGACGAGTCCACAACCAAGCCCTCCGCCTCTGCTTCCTCAATGGAAGACATGTTGGTGGGGTTGAGGAGATCCTCGAAGTACTCCTTCCACCGTCCGAGGATGTCACCAGTCAAAGTCAGCAGATTCCACTCCCACTGTAAACAGTGTGAGCACGGCACTGCTTCCCCCTCCTGAGGCGCCGGACGGTTTGCCAGAATTTCTTCGAGGCCAACCGATAGTCCTTCTCCATGGCCTCACCGAACTCCTCCCAGACCAGAGTTTTTGCCTCTGCAACCACCCGGGCTGAAGCTCACTTGGCCCTCCGGTAACTATCAGCTGCCTCCGGAGTCCCCCGAGCCAACCAGGCTCGATAGGACTCCTTCTTCAGCTTGACGGCATCCCTTACTTCCGGGGTCCACCACCGGGTTCGGGGATTGCCACCACGACAGGCACCGGAGACCTTGCGGCCACAGCTCCATGCGGCTGCATCGACAATGGAGGTGGAGAACATGGTCCACTCGGACTCAATGTCTCCAACCTCCCTCGGGATCTGGTTGAAGCTCTGCCGGAGGTGAGAGTTGAAGATCTCTCTGACAGGAGACTCTGCCAAACGTTCCCAGCGGACCCTCACAATACGTTTGGGTCTGCCAAGTCTGTCAAACTTCCTCCCCTGCCATCGGACCCAACTCACCACCAGGTGGTGATCAGTTGACAGCTCCGCCCCTCTCTTTACCCGAGTGTCCAAGACATACGGCCGGAGGTCAGATGAAACAACCACAAAGTCGATCATCGACTTCCGACCTAGGGTGTCCTGGTGCCATGTGTACTGATGGACACCCTTATGCTTGAACATGGTGTTCGTAATGGACAAACTGTGACTAGCACAGAAGTCCAATTACAGAACACCACTTGGGTTCAGTTGGGGGGGGCGTTCCTCCCAATCACGCCCCTCCAGGTGTCACTGTCGCTGCCCACGTGAGCATTGAAGTCCCCCAGTAGAACGACAGAGTCCCCGGTTGAGGCACTTTCTAGCACCCCTCCCAGAGATGCCAAGAAGGTCGGGTACTCTACACTGCCATTTGGCCCATAAGCACAAATAACAGTGAGAGACCTCTCCCAGGCCCAAAGGCGCAGGGAAACGACCCTCTCGTTCACCGGGGTGAACTCCAACACATGGCTGCTGAGCCGGGGGGCTATGAGCAAGCCCACACCAGCCCACCGCCTCTCACCGCGGGCAACTCCAGAGTAGTAGAGAGTCCAGCCTCTCTCTCGTTGGGTTCCAGAGCCCAAGCTGTGCGTGGAGGCGAGCCCAACTATCTCTAGTCGGTATCTCTCAACCTCCCGCACCAGCTCAGGCTCCTTCCCCCCAGCGAGGTGACATTCCATGTCCCTAGAGTCAGATTCCGTGTCCGGAGATTGGGTCGCCGAGGCTCCCGCCTTCGACTGCCACCCAATCCACATTGCACCAGCCCCTTACGGTTTCTCCTGCAGGTGGTGGGCCCACAGGAGATTGGCCCCACGTCACTCCTCCGGGCTGAGCCCGGCCGGCCCCATGGGGTAAGACCCGGCCACCGGGCGCTCGCATGCGAGCCCCAACCCCGGGCCTGGCTCCAGGGTGGGGCCCTGGTTGTGCCATACCGGGCGACGTCACGGACCTTGTTTTAATTTTCTTCATAAGGGTTTTTGAACCGCTCTTTGTCTGGCCTGTCACCTAGGACCTGTTTGCCTTGGGAGACCCTACCAGGGGCAGAAAGCCCCAGACAACATAGCTCCTAGGATCATTCAGGCACGCAAACCCCTCCACCACAATAAGGTGGCGGTTCAAGGAGGGGCTATACAAAAAAAATCTATTATTATTATTATTATTATTATTATTAGAATTATTATTATTAAATCACTTGGTATTGCTGCACATGAAATGACTATTTGCTCCTTTTTTCTGACCAGTACTATAAATCTTGTGATAGAAATTGAATTAGCCATTATTCCATTAAGTTCCAGGTTTGTGGTTGCCCCTACCGTGCGGAGGAGTTTTCTCTGTAAAGGCTGGTATGAGCACACTTCCTTGAGACTGTAGTTGATCGCCATGTTAGGTCTCTGTCCTAGCCCACTGCAAGGAGCGTCTAATAGTATCCGATCAAAACTCTCTTCTGGGAATGGTGGTGCGTCTGCTGACACGCACAAAATAATGTACATCACAATTTAGAATCAGCAATAGCTCATTAAAAAACAAGACATTCTGGAGGATCTTGTCAATCAAATAATTTTTTCCCCCTCGATGTATTAAACAGAACTGAATTTGCCTGAGGTGGGTTTTTTTTTTTTTGAGTAAATGAGTCGAGTAAATGAAGGTGATCTGATCAGTACCTTGACTGCCGCTGGGGTTAAGTTGAGAGCTGACGGCCTGTATGCTGTTGTAACAGTGCGCTTGAATGCAGTGCAGCCGCAGTGTGCGAGCGTTCTCGCTGATCTTCTCCACTTTGGATTTGATCTTGTCCAGAGCCACTACGACTCCCTGTCACAGGAGAAATCAGAGTCAAGTAAATAAAACAAACATGTCAAAAGTAAGTGTGAAGTCAGTACATACTGATGAACTTGTATATATTATAAACCACTTCTGGCTAATTTTGTCTTATTTCGTTAAAAAAAATCTTATTAGTAACAGCATTTATCTGAACGTGTAATACATCAGACATGACATTTCTGTTGCCTGACACTTTAAGAATAAACTGACTAACAAGTGCTTTCATCCACTTACGCACTGTGCAAACCGCACGATTAAAAACATTACTCGCGTACAAAGAAACAAACAAACAAATTGCACATATGTTTGTGAGTTCAAAACCATTTTAACAGTGTAAACATTACAGACACCACCTGCACCTCAAACTGCTGCAAGTTGTTGTGCATCCAGTACACAACTGACTTGTGTAAATGGATCTGACACTGGATGACAAGCTGAGATCTAAGACAATGAACGAAAGTAAACAAAAAAAAAAGCTGTAACAGCAGTCACCTTCATCATCAGTAGCAGCCGGAACCGCTTTGTTTCTCAGCGCACTGTACTGGCAAATGGTTCGAAGTCATCTGTTGTGTTTACGTTCGAAAAAACCCTACGGCTGAACTGACTATCAGTGTGTGTATTATGATGCATTATAATGCTGAATAGTCCACTGCCATTGCCATGGTCCGTTTCAATTAGGTGTCACCATGACCCAAAGATTCCCAGCAGAACACTTCCTAGAGCATCACACCGACTCTGCCAGTTTGCCTTATTCCCATAGTGCATCCTGGGACCATCGCTTGTCCACAAGCTAGAAAGGAAAACATGATTTATCAACCAAAAGCCACCTTCTTCCTCTGATCCATTATCCAGATCTCATCATCACCTGCCCATTGTAGGTGCTTAATTGGTGGACAGGGTTCAGACTTCACTTCCCATGCACATCAGTAAACCTTGAGTGCCTCTGACAGTGTGGCTGCTTCACCAATTGTCCTTCCTTGGAACACTATTAGTAGCTTTTTAACCACTGCATACCGGGACCACTTCACTGTTTGAGAGATGCTCTGATCCCAAGACACAATCACACTCACCTGATTAGCCATGAGAGCAGCTATGTGTGTAGTCTTTCCTCCAGGAGCTGCACACATGTCCAAAATGCGCTCACCAGGACGAGGCCCTAAAACATGCCCCACAACAACTGATGGTAGGTTCTACATACACACACAGAATGATTATTAATATGTGACAGATTATTATTCCATGTTAATATTGTCCTTTTGAACATGAAGCCCTACCTGCAGGAACACTTCACCTGGCAGCACGCCATCAAACGATGGGCTTTGGTAAAGAGCGTCCACCATCCTGACGGCAACACCTCTAACAACGCCAAAGAGAGAAAGCGAGAGAGAAGAATGGACAACAAGAGATTAAAAATATTAAAAAAAAAAAAAAAAAAAAAAAAAAAAAAAAAAAAAAAACAGCAACAAAAGCTTCCTGAATAAGGAATCACACAAATCTCATATTTTAAAATGTCAACAATTTGGTTTTACTTTCTTCGTAATCATTTAAGAATTGCGGTTTACCTCACTGGACCTTCTGGACAGAAAATATCTGAACGCTTCATCACACACACACCATTCCCCAGGAAGATCTTCTTCCCCTGGAACTCCTTAGCTCCTTGTGTGCACCTGCCCTCCACGTCTGAGAACACAGACACCGGGTCACCTGCCTTCATAACTGAGACAAGCAGAAACACACACACACACACACACACACACACATCTGTGATGTTAATGGTGTATTTTATCTATTATGCTTTGAATACACTGTATTGTAGACTATAGTGAAGAGGCGATCATTGTGTGTAGGTTCTTACACTTAGGTGCACTGAGGAGACCTGGAGCAAAGACGTGAGCTCCTCTCAGTACTGCACTGCCACACTGTGCACCGACGATCACCTCGGCATTTAAAATACTGACGTCCCTGAACACAGCACAGAGCTGCACTTCAGTAAAACACATGCTACAGGAAAGCAGCTCTCTCTCTCTCTCTCTCTCACTCTCTCTCACACACACACACACGAGAGACCCCACCACCACACCACACAAACAAACGCACACACAGATACACTCACACAGAGACACAGAACCACAAACACAGACCCACACAGACAGAGAGGAAAGAGCATCACTGTTAGATTTACTCTGCAATATTAATGAACATAAAATAGCAGTTGAAGTTAAGTTTGTGTTCTTATTGATTTTATTTTTTATTGTTGTTTTACTGGAAAGCACCTTGTGCTCCTTTTAGGTGTTATAAGGTGCTCTATAAATAAAATTTGATTGATTGATTAACTTCTCACACACATACATGCACATATACACACATGCACATATACAGTACACACACACACACACACACACACACACACACACACACACACACACACACACACACACACACACAGATCAGATTGAAACCAGAAGAAAAGAAAACACATTTCATCCACTTTGGTCATACGTGTCAAATATACAAAAATACATTTCACATTTTCTTAATGTTTACTTGTCCAAAAGTAAAAATAATATTTATCAAAATGTACTAGTAAGTATTTTTCATCCTAGTGACCATCTTGGCTAGAAGTTTTCAAGAACTATACAGGAAATGTCAAACACATTCCATACTTCTTTTTTTTAAAATAATAATAATAATAAAAAAAAGTTCTTCTCAGGAAACCAATGTTTATCTGCTGACTTTTCCAGCCATGGCGTGGTCTTCATTTTCAAGTTATAAAAGCTGTTTCTATCAAAATGAGTAAACCAATAGGAGCTACAGCACAGAAAAAAAATTATTGTTCTATCAAAAACAAGCACTATTAAACTATTTAGCAATTTTGTATTTATTGACTGTTTATAATTGACCTTTTTTAAGCGCCACTGTATAAAAATGTCTATTTTCAAGGAACTTAATTTCCAGTACTTACAAAAGGACTTCAAAAAGTCAAACACTTTAAGCACCTTGTACGAATCATGAATACATAAATAGTTAAATCCAATTGAAAAACTGTCTATTTGTAATTATTCAATTAATAAACATCAGAAACTTTATCCCTTTAATGGTGATAATATAAATGGTTGCTTCCTGGCATGGATCTCTTCCACCTAATGTATCCATCATTACAACTAAACAAAAGTATATATATAAATCTCCTTCTCCAAAGAAATGAGTATAAGCTGATTATGTACCTTGGCCCTCTAACCGGCAGTAGCAGCACATCTGGAAGTTGTGGGTGAGGAAGGATGGGAGTGGAAACTCTGTCACCATTAGACCCACTCACTTGTTGCTGAGAAACAGGAAGAAACCATCAGAAATCAAAGTGTCTGTAGTGATATTCTGTCAAAATATGAGATTGAAGATAATGCTCAAGCTTACACAGCAGAAAACTCTCAAGAATTATACAAATGTCTCACCAGTATTTCTCAAAAAAATCATTTCGATTCAGAAAAGACCTACATACAGTTACAGATTGCTTCTTAAAGACGATCTGTAGCTCTCTGCTATTTGAGTTGCTAGTTGTCAACAATGTCAAACTAAATGATAATGGTAGTAACTGTATCAGTGGACTCTTGTAGAGATATGTGTTCTCTGTACCTGTCAGGTTCAGTAAAGCAGTCGTGTTCTCTGTGCCTGTCAGGTTCAGTAAAGCAGTCGTGTTCTCTGTGCCTGTCAGGTTCAGTAAAGCAGTCGTGTTCTCTGTGCCTGTCAGGTTCAGTAAAGCAGTCGTGTTCTCTGTGCCTGTCAGGTTCAGTAAAAGAGTCGTGTCCTCTGTGCCTGTCAGGTTCAGTAAAAGAGTCGCGTCCTCTGTACCTGTCAGGTTCAGTAAAAGAGTCGCGTCTTCTGTGCCTGTCAGGTTCAGTAAAAGAGTCACGTCCTCTGTGCCTGTCAGGTTCAGTAAAGCAATCGTGTTCTCTGTGCCTGTCAGGATCAGTAAAAGAGTCACGTCCTCTCTACCTGTCAGGTTCAGTAAGAGAGTCGCGTCCTCTGTGTATGGCAGGTTCAGTAAAAGAGTCGCGTCCTCTGTACCGGTCAGGTTCAGTAAAGCAGTCGTGTTCTCTGTGCCTGTCAGGGTCAGTAAAGCAGTCGTGTTCTCTGTGCCTGTCAGGGTCAGTAAAAGAGTCGCGTCCTCTGTGCCTGTCAGGTTCAGTAAAAGAGTCGCGTCCTCTGTACCGGTCAGGTTCAGTAAAGCAGTCGTGTTCTCTGTTCCTGTCAGCGTCAGTAAAAGAGTTGCGTCCTCTGTGCCTGTCAGATTCAGTAAAGCAGTCGTGTTCTCTGTGCCTGTCAGGTTCAGTAAAGCAGTCGTGTTCTCTGTGCCTGTCAGGTTCAGTAAAGCAGTCGTGTTCTCTGTGCCTGTCAGGGTCAGTAAAGCAGTCGTGTTCTCTGTGCCTGTCAGGTTCAGTAAAGCAGTCGTGTTCTCTGTGCCTGTCAGGGTCAGTAAAGCAGTCGTGTTCTCTGTGCCTGTCAGGGTCAGTAAAGCAGTCGTGTTCTCTGTGCCTGTCAGGTTCAGTAAAGCAGTCGTGTTCTCTGTGCCTGTCAGGGTCAGTAAAGCAGTCGTGTTCTCTGTGCCTGTCAGGGTCAGTAAAGCAGTCGTGTTCTCTGTGCCTGTCAGGGTCAGTAAACCAGTCGTGTTCTCTGTGCCTGTCAGGTTCAGTAAAGCAGTCGTGTTCTCTGTGCCTGTCAGGGTCAGTAAAGCAGTCGTGTTCTCTGTGCCTGTCAGGGTCAGTAAAGCAGTCGTGTTCTCTGTGCCTGTCAGGTTCAGTAAAGCAGTCGTGTTCTCTGTGCCTGTCAGGGTCAGTAAAGCAGTCGTGTTCTCTGTGCCTGTCAGGTTCAGTAAAGCAGTCGTGTTCTCTGTGCCTGTCAGGGTCAGTAAAGCAGTCGTGTTCTCTGTGCCTGTCAGGGTCAGTAAAGCAGTCGTGTTCTCTGTGCCTGTCAGGGTCAGTAAAGCAGTCGTGTTCTCTGTGCCTGTCAGGGTCAGTAAAGCAGTCGTGTTCTCTGTGCCTGTCAGGGTCAGTAAAAGAGTCGCGTCCTCTGTGCCTGTCAGGTTCAGTAAAAGAGTCGCGTCCTCTGTGCCTGTCAGGCTCAGTAAAAGAGTCGCGTCCTCTGTGCCTGTCAGGCTCAGTAAAAGAGTCGCGTCCTCTGTGTATGGCAGGTTCAGTAAAAGAGTCGCGTCCTCTGTTCCTGTCAGCGTCAGTAAAAGAGTTGCGTCCTCTGTGCCTGTCAGATTCAGTAAAGCAGTCGTGTTCTCTGTGCCTGTCAGGTTCAGTAAAGCAGTCGTGTTCTCTGTGCCTGTCAGGTTCAGTAAAGCAGTCGTGTTCTCTGTGCCTGTCAGGTTCAGTAAAGCAGTCGTGTTCTCTGTGCCTGTCAGGTTCAGTAAAGCAGTCGTGTTCTCTGTGCCTGTCAGGTTCAGTAAAGCAGTCGTGTTCTCTGTGCCTGTCAGGGTCAGTAAAGCAGTCGTGTTCTCTGTGCCTGTCAGGTTCAGTAAAGCAGTTGTGTTCTCTGTGCCTGTCAGGTTCAGTAAAGCAGTCATGTCCTCTGTGCCTGTCAGGTTCAGTAAAGCAGTCGTGTTCTCTGTGCCTGTCAGGGTCAGTAAAAGAGTCGCGTCCTCTGTGCCTGTCAGGTTCAGTAAAAGAGTCGCGTCCTCTGTGCCTGTCAGGTTCAGTAAAAGAGTCGCGTCCTCTGTGCCTGTCAGGTTCAGTAAAAGAGTCGCGTCCTCTGTGCCTGTCAGGTTCAGTAAAAGAGTCGTGTCCTCTGTACCTGTCAGCTTCAGTAAAAGAGCTGCAGTCTTTTTGCCCATCAGATTCAACTGTTGTGCCTGTTTGCACGATACTGTCTGGCATTGTATCACACAGCAACTCTAATACCAAATAGATTAAATGTCTTTATCTATAATCACTAATAATGTAGTAACATGAGCATTTTTTATTGAAAGAAGTGATAAACACTCTAAGTCATTATCATCTTTGGCTCCAGTATAAAAGTGAAAACTGGAGACCGGTCTGCTGTTTATATGCGAGATCCTGTACTGAATATGCAATCAAAATGTGGCCATGCAAGTGTAATGAGAACAGTCAGATCAGAACTTGTGATTTTTTTTTGGAGGGGTACATCACACTTCACTGCACATATTGCTGCTGGCTCTTCTCCCACACCCACACGGCTCTCAGCACAGAACTGTCACTGCCTGACAAGTATGCAGGTTTTTGTTCTTGCTTACAACACACATAGAAGGCTACACAGAACTTCTAAAATATATTAGATTTCTAAATTAATGATTGCATGTCTGATTATATATTCACCGAGCACTTTTTTTGGGAACGCCTGCTCCTTCATGCCATTATTCATATATAAGCCAATCGAGTGAATGCATAGAATCATACAGATACAGGCCAGCAGCTTCAGATAATGTTCACATAGTAGGTTTAAGTATTTCAGAAACTGCTAATCTCATGACATTAGAGAAAAAAAAAAACACCTGGTCTTCTTCCAGTCTTCAACCGTCTATTGTCAGTGAGTATGAGACCATGATAGTGTCAGATTCTTGTCTTCTGCTATTGCTTAGCCACCTCAAGGTTCGGTGTTTGGTGCATGCTGTGTTGCTTTACTGCTCAACATGTTTGCAAAGAGTGATTATATGAATTATTAAATCCTTCCTGGCTTTCTTCTGACCTATCTTATCAATAATGTGTTTCAACCCACAGAACTGACAATTACTTGATGCTTTTCTGCACCATTCTGTGTATAACCTCAAAAGACTGTTGTGTGTGTGAATCAGATCGGCAGATTCTGAAAAAGAGCAGAGATAACGATTTTTCTCCGGTCTTATTTTTGACGAGAACATCAACTGAAGCTGCTGCAATATGGCGGGCTGAATAGATAACTGCATGAGTGAGTAGGTGTGGAAGTGTTCCCAATAAAGTGCTCAGTGAGTGTACAGTTATTGACACACACTTGAGCCACGTGCTGCGCCAGCCTTTGTTGAATGTCCTGTAGTGAGTGTGTGTGTGTGCTGGCTCTCAGGCAGGTGAGTGATGGCGGGTGGGACAGACAGGACAGCAGTGAATCAAACACTCGCTCGGCTTCCTCCTTCCCGAGTTCAGACACAATCTGAAGGAAAAAAGAGAGACACAAAAATTTTCATCTTCATTATTCTTTATTACTCAATCTTGTTCATTAGCATCTATAACTTGAAAGTGTTACCTTATAACGTGATTAAAATAATTAATTTGTTTATACTGCTTGAAAGTATCCCATAAGTTGATTTCCATCCCACTGACAAAATGGAACACCAGTGTACTGGGAAAAAAGTTTTCCACTACAAGCTTGGCCCACTTTTCTTCAATTGGAAGTTTCTCCAATTCATCATGGCAGAAGCATTCACATTCTACTGATCGTTTGGGAACCATTAATACACACACAATGGGTCTGAAATGTGAGCACACAATCTCCCATGCAGAAACTGGTTTATAATAAAACATTTAGCCGGAAATTAAGCTTGTATTTAAGCAAGCTTTGACATTTGTTTGTTAAGCTTGAAAAACGTGGGAATTGGCGACACAATGTGGATATGTCAAGAATTACATCCAAATGTGCAAAGCACACACATTACACGTCACATCAAATAACAGAGCTGCATGATTTGATATAAAGTGTAACGTATATATGCATGGATTTGTACATTTGTCTGTCTCTCTGTATTAATATTTATTGTAATAATATTTATTTATATATTCACATGAGTGAATATATAATTTTTTTTTGTATTGTTAGAACATTGTATATTGTATTGAACAATATAGGTCAAAGGCATGTTTTCAATACCACAAAGATTTCCTTATCGCAGTGTCGCAATCAGTAAAATACAAATTTATTTCTAAAAACACACCTGTCCACTTACAGATAGTAAAAAAAACAGCTAAGCACCATCATGTCGGCTTATTTGATTGGCATAATTAATTCAAGACGTTTTTACATCTGAGTTTCTTACACAGTGGATGAAGAAGCCAACAACAAAGTACAATGTGAAACAGTGTCTAGTTTTTCTAATGCATTCATTGTTGTATTTAAAAAAAGTTTCTGTAGTGCTAAAGTCCTGTGTGTTCTAATCATATCTGTTACATATTGCAACTGCAGTGAATTCACATTAGATATGATATTGTCTTACAATCGAGTGTGGTTTCATCGAGCCCTCATTGAGTAAGCTGTATTGACTGTAGAAAGGCAAAACCTCTAAAGGACATTTGAGGAACTTGAGAGAAACCAGAATCAAAAAGAAACCCACTATCCTGTGCACAATACCAAATATAATCATTGCTGTTTCTTAACAAACACATTACTCTTATATAACATCAGATAATTATAAATATGAGTATACATGGTAGTCTTATGTACATGATTACAGCGGCTGTAGACTTTGGGTAAGTCACAAAAGTATGTGTGTGAGATGATCCACTGAAGAAAGAGGCTGAAACTTTAATAACTGGAGAATATATACTGCTCTGTTCAACTTAGTGGCAGATTTGATTATTCAGAACTAGAATCCTACCTCTTTGTTGGTGTAAACATTATGGAGATATTCCAGCACTTCAGGCCTGAAGGCTATCTGTGGGAAAACGCTCTTGTTTATCACAGACATCATGGATACTGTAAGACAACATGAGAGGAGAAAAGTTACAGCTGTCAAGTGTAAATAATTATAGATTATTAGTTTTTCACTAGAGTGATGAGTCGATACTGCCTTAAAGGTGCATTTTTAAGATTATTTAATAGCAGCACTGCATTTGACTGCTTCTGTGTCCAATCTGAATCTGATCTAGATCTGAATGTTATGAATGAATGAATGAATGAATGAATGAATGAATGAATGAATGAATGAATGAATGAAGCACGTGCCAGCAAAAACACACACACACACACACACACACACACACACACACACACACACACACACACACACACTTCAGAAGTTAATTATAAAGACAAACTACTTTAAACTACTGTTTAAACTACAAACTCACTCAGAGTCTTGCTTCTTTCAGTGCGCGAGAAGAAAAGACATGTTTACTTCCCACACTTGATAACGCCCACCTGTTACACGTTATATCCGTAAACGTCACGAAGGATCATAGTGCAAACCCGGCTTGTCGGGAAATGTAGTTTAGTCGACATTTCCGACCTGCCTGGAACAGAGGACAGCTGCTTTGACTCATTTTGTTCCCCTGTTGTTTATAACTGTCATATTATGCAGTGCTTAGATATCTACGAATGAATATTATATTCATTCCGACCAGGTTAAATGCAGGAAGGCTGACCCTTTCAATATGGCGGACCTGTTGACGTATCGCATAGTGATGTGTCGTTCTAAAAGACTAAAAAGAGTTGGCTCGTAGAGAGGGATCATTTAGGTTAATGTTAAGAGCCGACTCGTCTTGTGTTCCCTTTCAAATAAAGTTAAGCGCTGTTGTTACTTTGCTGTGTGTTAAAAATTTATATATTTTCATTAAGTCGTCTTTTAACATGTGAGCCGTTTGTTAGTGTGAACAAAGTGGCAATTGTACGATTTTTAATTGTTTAAATTGACTTAAATATAGTGCAAAGAATTGGTATCTTGTAAGTTGATTATATTGATATATGGTAAAATCTAAACTATGTTCAGGCAAAGAAAAATAATCACGGGTCAAATTCTTACAAACTTGTCTCATAAGAAAGAAAACAGAAATGTGTCGTTTGGGAGTCGATTTTGACTGGTGAGGTTAGCTAAATAATCTGACTCTTTCGGTCCACTGAGAAAAGGTTTTGTCACGAGCGTTCACTTTTAACCAATCGTAGCGGCGGATACATTTAACCAATCGTAACAGGCGGATGCATCTAACCAATCGTAGCGCAGGAGGCGGATACATCTAACCAATCTATGTGCTATGTGGATTATATTCGCGTGGAGACTAAAAGGCGTTTTAGTGTTAGTGTGTGTATAGCTCGGTGCTCGTCAGAGATCTAAACATACTGCTGTGTACTGCCCGCTTAACTACGTCGGATTAGATTTGTGTGCAAACTTTTGTTCTTTCCCTCAGAGGAGTTTGTTTTTCCACACACACAGGAGTCTGTGATGTGACTGTAGCGGATTACAGATCGGTCAGCAGTGCTGTGTGTGTGTGTGTGTGTGTGTGTGTGTGTGTGTGTGTGTGTGTGTGTGTGTGTGTGTGTGTGTGTGAGAGAGAGAGAGAGAGAGAGAGAGAGAGAGAGAGAGAGAGATAGAGATGTGGAGGCCGTTGCCTACATAGCAACAAAGCGCTGCAGGCCGCTAGTTCACTCCAGAGCTCAACAACAATAAACATGGGCCTGATTGTGGCCAAACTGTGGAGCTTTTTCTGTAACCAAGGTAAGTAATCAGGTTGTTGTGATGTTTTATGATCTTGTGTTGAAGCTCATCATTAACTTATGGTGCTAACGGTACCAGTCCAGCTGTGTGCGCGTGCGCGCGCGCGTGTGTGTATGTGTGTGCGCGCGCGCTACAGTATGCAGCATCAGCCGCAGTTCCACGGTTAGCTTCATCGAGCTAACGCGAACTTACAGAACGTCTACTTTCTCAAATTCAAGTGTACACGAGCCGAAAATGGCTAAAAAAAAACAAACAATGTCAGTGTTTCCTATCGGTCGAGAAACAGCTGTTTATTCGAAGTTCCGACACGTATTTGTACTTCTTTATACGTAAAGACGAACAGATTAGCTAACGGCTACATGGCGGTTAAGTGACCGTTGGAAAAACGGTTGATAGGCAGTTAATGATCGTTTTATACAAACACATCGCTGCTGCATTGTGCAAAAAACAACCGTATAAGTTATAACTGATGTTTGTTCTGCGTTTAAACTAACAAAAAGGAGGTGAACATCAACTCAGTAACAGAACACATTCACTTTACAGGTAACAAACATGGCTTTGGTGGATTTATACACAAACGTTACAACGACTCTATTACAAGCGACATTTCAAGTTTGTAAACATTAAAATTGTTAGACAGTATTTGTTGTTTGTAAACATTAAAATTGGTCAACATTAAATTGTTTGTCAACATTAAAATTGGTAAACATTAAATTGTTTGTCAACATTAAAATTGGTAAACATTAAATTGTTTGTATACATTAAAATTGGTAAACATTAAATTGTTTGTCAACATTAAAATTGGTAAACATTAAATTGTTTGTAAACAATAAACGTTAATGTTTCAAACATTAAAGTTGTTATCATATGATAATCCAGGCTAAAATATCACATCCTTTTAATGGTTCCTCATTGTATGTTTCTGTAACATTCCATGTCCTGTTTGTAGGCATCATGTTATAAGCCAATAGAAAGTCTGGATAGATAATGATGAAAATGTGTGTTTTGTTAAGGTTGGCAGCAGAGTAGCTAAAAGGTAGAAAGTACTGTGTTTACAGAAATAGAGGATTCTGTAGTATGAATCTGGACTGTATGATTGGGCAAGACTTATCGTATGACAATATAAAAATGTCTGTACAAAGGTATTTTGTTAATGCCACAAAAGCCACACGATTTACGTCACTACGTTTGCACCTGCAGAGATGTTATCAGATTTTTATCTCTGCAAGTTGCCAGTTGTTGTACTTCGCAGTCATCAGTTAGTGTTCTTACATGTACATTTCTGGCATTCATCAGACAGCCTTGTCCAGAGTGACTTACAATTTATTTTAATTTATATAACTGAGCAATTGAGGGTTAAGGCCCTTGCTCAGGGGCCCAGTAGTGGCAGCTTGGTGGACGTGGGATTCAAACTCATGACCTTCTGGTCAATAGTCCAACACATTAACCACATCCTATTGGTTGCCGTAGTAATAATAATGTACAACTAGCTTTTTACAGACAGCGACAGTTGCTGTCAACCTGTCTCCAGCTTTCATTAAAAATAGATGAATTATTTTATGTTGCTAAAGCCACTGTCCAGCTGATTTACTGATCTTGGAGCTGTGGGGCTTGGAGTGTTGTGTTGTAACAAATACATAAAACGAGCATGGAGGAATGCAACAAAGAGCAAAATTCCCCATAGCACTCCAACACAATGCAAACATCAGTGCAACTAAAACATGGGGAACTTGTACAAATTTGGGCATAATAAATCAGAGCCTGACTGAAAAAAAAAATTGCAAGTTTGCCACAGACCATGAATGCATTCATGATTTTTTTCTTTTTTCATTTATTCATATTTTTGAGAGCTGAAGGAAAGTGTTGTGAATGTTTTGAGGAGATCTCACTGAACACACTTAATTCAGGTACAAGTGTAGTTGGTAACGGACAGACATGAAAATGCTAAAGTAATTTAGGAAAAAACAGTACTATGGACTGATTTCAGGTTTGAGTCTTGTTTGCTGCAAATCCATTTAACTTTGTTCCTTTAATCCTGTTGCATACAGTATTTTGGGGTGTTGGGTGTCAAGTTCTTTTCTATGAAAATGTGGCGGGTGAAAAGGTCAGCGTGTTCCACCCCCCACAGTGCTTTTGTGTCTCAGAACAGACGCTGGGCCTTTTTCTGACTCAGGATGTGACAGAAGGCCTTGTGTCTTGGGTGACCCGGTGAACAAAACGCACATGAGGAAGGCATTTTCCTTCCATATTGTCTTCCCATGACGTTATTCATGGATGCATGCACAGCCGGCGATCCTGTCAGGACGAGCAGACAAACATTTCAACAGAACGTCGAGCTGCTGCTTAACTCCATTCAAATGTCATTGAAAAGTTGTTACTGCTCAGACCAAACCTAAATCATCTTCGTTCACGAACATGAAGAGTTTACTGACCTAATTATTAAATTAAAAAGTGTTAAGGAATGAGTTTTTCTTTTCTTATTCTTTATACCACTGCGGGCTGCCAATGAAATGAAAATAACTGAATATTATTAAATGTAAAGCAAGTGTTGAATATGTGTGGGACAAGTTAGTACCTGTTATCAAAAAGACTCCATTGGTGAAATACATGCTGCCTCCAATTATAAATGGTTTTTCATCTCTGGGTTTAGATAAGGAGATAAGGGTCATGGCAACAAGCCCAGTCTGATGTAGAATGCTCTGACTTTATCGCTTTTCTCTCTAAGGATAAGATGTTTATACCGGTGTTTTTAGTCCATTACACTGAGCAGGCATGTGAGGCCGACGCCACTGATCCCAGCAGGGCAGCGTGATTAGTTTGACAGCCCTAAGTCTGAAACTTTCACAAGCTGATTAGTGGATGTTCCGTGACATGACATTTAGTTATTTTCATAAGCTATATAAATACTCTGGTTCTGTGAAACGCAACAAACAAAGTGTGCAAGCCCTGCAAGTACATTCTGTTCTCCTTCTAATTTTTCCTCGAACACATCTCCAAAGGGCAATTTGTGGTAGTTTTGGTTTAATTCGCCTGAGCAGTTCATGGAATCAAAGTCCCAGTGTAGGTCAGCCAGTCTGGAGGAAGTAATACTGCTAAAGCTTCCTGTATGGTATTGTGCAGCTGTCTAAACCCAGCATGCTGTGTCCCCTCATTTCCTTCTCTCAGTCCACATCTAAACACATAGGGCAAAAAAGCCAGACTACTTCTGCTCTGTGCTTTTAACACACACACATGTACACACACTTTTTTCACTGGAATGCCAACTTTGATCATGGGCTGTCTGTGAACTGTTATGTTTTGTTTGAATAATGCACGTGTGTGTCTGCGTCTCTGCATGCATGTGTGTGGGTTTTATGTACGTGTATGTGTCTAGCGTGCTTATTAGGTTATGTAAAAGCTGACAGTGAATAATACCTTCATTAAAGCCACAGATTCAGAAAGGATGTAGATTGATTCTGAATTGAAGGAAATGACTCAGTGCCACAAAGTTTTATTCTCTAGGCAGCAATGAAGCTCTTTATTTCAGCTTTACTCCAGATCTTATACAGTCAGTGTACTAGTGTGTGTAAAAAAAAAAAAATGCTTGATTTTTAGTGTTAGGGTTAGGGTTAACCCTAACCCTAACCATAGTGGAGCGAGGTGGCACTGTTGTGGGGAGGAGGGTTTATGTGTGACACCCCCTCATGTTGGTAGTTGCTCAGGCATTTTGTTGCTCAGTTGAGATTTAAACTTTGCTATAGGTTTTCCACACGGTTGTGTCATCTACAGCCATTAATTGGCAGCTCTCACTAAAAAAGTGCACATGGGGTTAATACAGATTCTTTACATATTTCCTTTCTGATTGGCAGAACACAAGGTGATCATTGTGGGTCTCGACAATGCTGGAAAGACGACCATTCTTTACCAGTTGTAAGTAGCAATTGCTTTATTTTAAAGTGGCGATTCACTAGAAGATGGTGTTGAAGCAGTACTCGCGTTTTTCTCATGCAGCCTGATGAAAGAGGTCGTCCACACGTCTCCGACCATCGGCAGTAACGTTGAAGAAATCGTCGTGAAGAACACACACTTTCTCATGTGGGACATCGGTGGCCAGGAGAGTCTCCGGTCTTCTTGGAACACTTACTACTCTAATACTGAGGTACCCTTTCAGAATTACTCTCCATTACTGATTACAGTCCATGTTTCTAGACTGTACACACTTGACCTCTATGGCAGCTTTTTTTGTTTCTATTGATCTTGTTATTTCAGTACTTCCTGAAAAACAAAGGGGGTCACAGTGGCTTGAACATTTGCCTCACAGTTCTGGGGTTGGGGGTCTGTCTGTCTGTGTTTCTGTCTGGCTGGCTGTGTTTCTGGCTGGCTGGCTGTGTTTCTGGCTGGCTGGCTGTCTGTGTGTGTGTTTCTGGCTGTCTGTCTGTGTGTGTGTTGCTGGCTGTCTGTCTGTGTGTGTGTTTCTGGCTGGCTGTCTGTCTGTGTGTGTGTTTCTGGCTGGCTGTCTGTCTGTGTGTGTGTTTCTGGCTGGCTGTCTGTCTGTGTGTGTGTTTCTGGCTGGCTGTCTGTCTGTGTGTGTGTGTTTCTGACTGGCTGTCTGTGTTTCTGGCTGGCTGTCTGTGTTTCTGGCTGGCTGTCTGTCTGTGTGTGTTTCTGTCTGTCTGTGTGTGTTGCTGGCTGGCTTGTCTGTGTGTGTTGCTGGCTGGCTGGCTGGCTGTCTGTGTGTGTTGCTGGCTGGCTGGCTGGCTGGCTGTCTGTGTGTGTTGCTGGCTGGCTGGCTGGCTGGCTGGCTGTCTGTGTGTGTTGCTGGCTGGCTGGCTGTCTGTGTGTCTGTCTGTCTGTGTGTGTTGCTGGCTGGCTGTCTGTCTGTGTGTGTTGCTGGCTAGCTGGCTGGCTGTGTGTGTTGCTGGCTGGCTGGCTGGCTGTCTGTGTGTGTTGTTGGCTGGCTGGCTGGCTGGCTGGCTGTCTGTGTGTGTTGTTGGCTGGCTGGCTGGCTGGCTGGCTGTCTGTGTGTGTTGTTGGCTGGCTGGCTGGCTGGCTGGCTGTCTGTGTGTGTTGTTGGCTGGCTGGCTGGCTGGCTGTCTGTGTGTGTTGTTGGCTGGCTGGCTGGCTGGCTGTCTGTGTGTGTTGTTGGCTGGCTGGCTGGCTGGCTGTCTGTGTGTGTTGTTGGCTGGCTGGCTGGCTGGCTGTCTGTGTGTGTTGTTGGCTGGCTGGCTGGCTGGCTGGCTGGCTGTCTGTGTGTTGCTGGCTGGCTGTCTGTGTGTGTTGCTGGCTGGCTGGCTGTCTGTGTGTTGCTGGCTGTCTGTCTGTGTGTGTTGCTGGCTGGCTGGCTGGCTGGCTGTGTGTTTCTGGCTGTCTGTGTCTGTCTGTCTGTGTCTCTGTGTCTGTATGAGAGACACAGAGGTCAAAGTTGACCATCTGACAAAGAGACCTGCGTGAAAGGACAGCTATTCAACTATAACAGTTTGTGTGTGAGAGGTCAAGATGCTGGAGGCAGCTACTGAATGATGTTCCAAACCAGTGCACACACACACACGTCCTCATGTACACATGATACCGTAGCAAGCAAGGTGCAAGTGTGCTAACTGTAACGTGAGGGTGGTAAAATTGTGAGCTTTTCTATGTGTCTTGTCCACAGTTCATCATCCTCGTAGTGGACAGTACAGACAGAGAAAGGCTTGCTATCTCTAAAGAGGAGCTGTACAGAATGCTGGCACATGAGGTAAACCCATGGACTAACTCTCTTAATATGCTTGTGTATAGATAAGAGTTTATTCTGAATCTTCTTTTTTTTGCATAAAACAAATCAGAGACTAAACTATTCTGTTGAATCCCAAATGACTTGAGTAGGTTATACTGGTGTTGAAGTGTGCTCCATCATTCAGGCTGCTATTTCCATAATTCCTAGTGTTTACTGGTGTTAGGTAGCTACTTTTGCATATTGTGTGAATATAATATAATAATGCTTGCTCTCACTCACACACTTTTTCAGGATTTGCGTAAAGCAGCAGTGTTGATTTTTGCCAATAAGCAGGATATGAAGGGCTGTATGTCTGCAGCAGAGATCTCCAAATACCTGACCCTCAGCTCCATCAAAGACCATCCATGGCACATTCAGTCCTGCTGTGCTCTTACTGGAGAAGGGTGAGGCTCACACACTCATACACACTATGATATGGGTATTGTCATCTGGGTGCAGGTCAGGCTTCCTACGTTTAGTGAAGAGAAACTGTAATGCTGCATTAGATGTAGACAGTTTGTAAAAATTTATGTACTTCCAATTTTGTGGCAGCCACAATTTTGGTGCATGACTTCACACCATGTTGACTCCGCTAGCACAGTACAAAGAACCGTCCAGACACGAGAACCTTTAATGAAGGAGCGTGTTTTTACTTTTACTCCCACTTCCCCCTATTTCCTGAAACTACCCATTGTTCCTCTTCATGACTGGTGGGTTTGTGCATTTAGAAGTATCTAGATATGCAACATTTGTCTAATATTCTATGTTTTTCTTTCAGTCTGTGCCAGGGCCTGGAGTGGATGACCTCAAGAGTGGGACTCAGATAGCCTCCAGCTACCTTGCAGGACTGGCTTCATTTACAGCCATCTTATTGGCTACTGCTTATTATTATTATTTGTATTATTATTGTTATTTGAATTTAAGCTCGTGATAAATGATCGACCTCTTTGGACACCTACCTCACCTCGGAATGACTGGATGATGGTTTATTTAATTGGACGGAAATTTCTTTTTTTTTTTTTTTCAGGACAAATTTAATCATGTGATTGAAAGAAGGGGGACACAAATGATACTGCTTACAGAGAGGAAGGAGTGTGTGAGCTTCAAACTCAATTTTTTGGAAAAGTTCTCTGTGTAGGAAAGTTGGGGACAGTGGTGTATTTTACTGGACTTTTTTTTTTTTAATGGTCAATTCATTGGTCAGGGAAATCTGTTGCTCGTTTTAGGTTGGTTGGGGACTTATAAAGGGTGTCTTTTAACAAACACAAAAACCACTACATATCATGAACTGACGTAACATATCATGTCACATTACCTCAGTTTGACAGCACTACAAGCACTCGAGCGGCCATCATTTCTCCAGCCTGCCACAGCTGACCACTGACATGTGGGAACAGGTTAGGTCAGTAATAAATATTTCGTTTCATTTATTTATCTCTGCTTTTTTTTTAAGATTCTCAAACACCCCAAACTTCTGCTTATACATATATTGGGCTGATGTTTCCACACCTCAAATGTAATTGCATTGAGGACTGGTAACTAAAACATGTTCTTTAGCTGGCCTGAGGCTGAAAAACGGATTATGGATAAACTTGAATATTGAAAGTTAATTGTATTGTTTCAATATTTCAGATACTAGGTTGTATTATTTTTATACTGGTGATTTCATATGCTGCATCTAAACACTTTTACTCAGTTTTGTGTGTGTGTGTGTGTGTGTGTGTGTGTGTGTGTGTGTGTCAGGCTCATGAGCAATTTCTAAGTATTTTAAATCATGGAATTAAACCAAGAAGCAAACATGTATGAATACTCAAACATTTTCCTCTTTTTTGTTTTTTGGAAATTCCTTTGGAACAAAAGGGACATTGTGATAATATCTAGATGGAAAGACTTATTTTTTAATTGATATTAATATTGGGGTGAATCTGATCCCTCACAGGACCCAGATGTTTTTTGCTGACATTGGAAAGCCGTTATAGGAGTTCACAGGTACGCCTGTGTTTGTATTGGCCTATGTGAGGCATTGTGCATTCCTTTGCTTTTATTTCTGTAAAATGTAAAACTATGCTGCCTGCTTGCACACCAAACAGTACAGATCTGGAAATCACTGATGGTTTTGCCTCACTATCAGTAACCGTGGTTTTTAATTCTATCAGTTCCAGCATGCGTGTATAATTTATGTGTATATTTTTTTTTTGGTGAACGGATTGAGTGAAAACAAAAGGGTCAAAGTTCATAAAGTAGGCACAGATTCTTCATTTCATCAGTCATTGAAATCTCAAACGTGCCATTTCTGCATAATCAGGAGAAATATGCATCAACATTTATATTTCTGTAATTTTTATAATAAATGCTTTTATTTTGAACTTGTCTTTGTGTGGCTGACATTTTGAATTGTTTAATATTGCAAATGCTCTGTAGAGATTTGATGAGCTTTTAACAGCATTGGTCAATTTATCACATACTGTATTTGCACATCGAAATATGCATCTGAGGCAAGACTTCACCCATCCTGGATACTAGTCTTTGGGAGGTTAGGGGAAAAAATCTCTAGGTAGAACCTGCAAAACACCACACAGGCAGCAACCAGAGCCACAGGTTGATATCTAAGTGAACACAAAATATACCCTTTTTTTGTATTAAGAATAAAAGTGGCAAAGAATTCAATCATTCAGTTATAATAGTGTGCGAATAATGAAAAAGATTGCAAAAATGACATCAAATGAAAAATTTTAATTTCTTTAGTTTTTATTGTTACAAGAAACCAAATATATTTTTAAATGGGACTCATGTTGAGCTGAAACATATTTGTCCTGAGAGAGAGAGATAATTAAAATAAATCTTTATTTGACTATATTGTAATTCTAATTTCTACTTGCTGAATGTATGTACAAAGCTTGGAATAAAAATAAATCTAACATCTTGAATAGAGAATTTCACATAAACAAAAGGCTGAAAAATGACATATTGTTACAAACTAATAATGGATACATTTCCATAAGCCATTGAAACGATAAGAGTGACATCCAACATTTATATAGTCAATATGAACACTGTGCAGAAAAACATTTAAAGCATTCAGAAAGACACTTTGGATTGATAGACTGTAGACCTGTTCCAGTGAGCTGTGTAAATTATAACATCCTATTCTTTGTTTTTGCCTCCAGAGAATTGAAGCTACACTTCACTACAGACTGACTTAGTGACAAGTATAAGCCGTCAGAACACACATACACCCATACCTATGGGCAATTTGGAGTAGCCAGTACGTGTACTGACACGTTTTTGGGAGATAAAGAAAATAGGTTTGCAAAATGAATGTGAGCAGTAACCTTGTAACTTCTATCAACACAAAAAACAATAGATATCACTATTTTGTCATAATATAAATAAAAATTTCTTCTACAATCATTAAGAGAAGCCAAGTTTTACTCATGAAATACTTGAGATAATCATCAAGAAATGTGAGAACCTCTATAAAAGGGCAGTTTGGTGTTCTGAAGCCTTCATCATTCCAAGAAGAATGGACATCAGTCATGACCTGTTTCTCTGTTTCAGTCTGTATCAGTCTGGGAAGTGTTTAAAAACCATATCCAAACAATTAAAAATTCTCTATTCTACAGTGAGTAGGACTGTATATAAATGGAGAGCCTCCAACACAGTTGTCAATCTTCCCAGTTCTAGGATTCCCACAATTGAACTTCTGACAATTTGTTGCTTAGAAATATAAACACCCATGAGCTAAATCAAATCACCTAAAGGCCAGTGATCAACAATCAGAACAAATTAAGACAATCAGAAAGAGACTGAACAAATATGGGAGAGTGGCTTGGAAAATCTACTTCTCTTAAAAAAGAATTGCAGCACCACTTATGTTTGTTTGAGACCAAAATGGAGAAGTTTTGTCGTCAGGCACAAGCACAGCACAACGGTTGATAAAAACCAAATACAAACATATCATCATAATCACTTTGGGGATTTGAGTTTGTGTTGTAGCCAAAGAAGCTGGGAGACCTGCAGTCATTGTTCATTACACCATGTTATAAGACAGCTTTTGGGCTTTGCTTTTTTTTAATGTCATGCAAACCCACTGCAGCTTTGAAAATGTCACTTTTCAGGGATTACATTATTTCATTTAAAAACACATAAGAACAGAATAAGAGGACAAGCTTCCAGACTGACAATACATCACAATACAATACATGACAGAACATTAAAGTAAGGCCTGCTGCTGTGAATGATGTGAGTCAGCACATCAAACAGTATAGACCACACACTCTATGTGGAAAAAAGTCTGAGACTGTGTCTCATGACTGTCACATTATCCACGTGTTTACAGGAGACAGAAATAGTCTGTCTGTGAGTTGATCTGCATGCGTGCACTCTGTGTAACAACATGTTAGTGGAATATGAGATTCATTTGCTGATTCGATATAAATGCTGATTTAGATTAATTTTTGGGTTAAGGGTTATACAATGGAGCTATAAATTATATCAACTTTCTCCCTGTTGTTGATATAAATCATGTTTTGGACAAATGATTGATTTGATTGTCTGTTGTGTACTCGCTGGGCCTTTTTTGCAACAACAAAAAAGGTCTTTCTAACAGTCATGATGTTTGTGCCTCCATGCTAGTTGCAACTTGCAGGATGTGTCATTTATATAAATTTAACTAAGAATAAAAACAATCATTAGACATTTGTTAGATTTACAGGTATTTGAACAGCAAGCAAACATTCACATTATTGGCTAATTGGTTAAGAGCATGAATAAGGTTAGCTAACACATCAGTTACATTTGTCATTACAGGAACAGGTAAAATACTGTTATACCAGATATTAATGTTGTGGGGGTTTTTTCATGAAAAATGAATTCTACATGTTAGTATTTCGTATAATATTAACACTGGTTTAACAACTGCTTGTTAATGGTGCTTGCCTCTGGCAGAGCAACATTCTTGTTATCTTGCATACATATTATTGTTCTTCCGGACAAAACTTTCTAAGCGTTCCAACCAACAATGTTCACACAGCGGACAAAAAAGCAGACAAAAGACTCCCATAGACTTGAATGAGAAATTCCTAAAATTCCTTTAAGCTCTCACACACGCACTCTATTATTCATTCAACAGCATGTACTGTACTATGCAGTATAATAATAAGTAGAATCCCATAATGATTGCAGTATTTCTTGTCAAAACCGACACACTCAGCCCAATGATGGGAAGTGCCTCACATGTATTCATGTGCAATTTTCTTCAGGAAAGGTAAATTCTAGTTTTATTCATTCTTCATGTTCTTTATCCTCTTTTAGATGCTCTCAGTTGTAATAGTTGGGCTATCACCACCATACTTCATCATAGGAATTATGTTAGTCAGTTTAAGCATCTGTTTTTCACCATTTGTAAAATTCTCCATATATTCTCTGATATTTTCTACTTATATTTGTTTTGGATTGTTGCTGGAGTAATGTAGGAAATACAAAAGCATAGTCTATTGTAGGTTCATAATAGTAGTCTTCGGGAATACACTTCTTTTACTGTCAATTGGTTTCTGTGCTCTTTTCAGTCTAACACCAGGGGGGGATATTGCTCTGTCTAATCAAAAAGACACCACAAAAGGTTTTGTTCTGGGAGGCCCTGCATTGTGAATAGCAGCTGCCTTAATAATATATAAGCATATTCTCATTGTGAACATAATCTTTTATTTTGTAAATGATCTAAAAATCTAACATGAATTGTATAAACAGCAGGCAGCTGTGAGACACTGTGAGAGCTTGCTGTTAGTGAGGGACATTTCCACCACACAATACACCACAAGTTCTCACACTTCCCTTTTACTTAGAAATTGAGCGAAACATTACAAACTTGAAAGAATTTAATTTAGATTAGATGTCCTATCATTAAAGACCTCCGAATGACAGGCAGCTTTGTGTGAGATGAAAAAATGCCTATGTCTCTCACTAAGGTCATTAGGGAAAATCTCACCGCCTTCCTGTCTTGCAAGAAAATTAAGCTCTGTGTTTTATTATACTGTATTTACAGAAAACATAACAGGCAAGGGAAAGAGATATTAAAGTCCGTTTGGACTAAGTGATAAGTTCATTATATAGCATGCATGAATTGTACATTTCTCAATAATTAATTTTTTTATTCAATGTGCTTTTCCACATTTTGTATTGTTACAACCTGGGACAGGAATGGATTCAATCACAATTAGATGTAATATTTGTCTGTGAATTTAATTATTATTGGTGCAACTACCATTAGATGTGACATAATTAGTTGAAAGTATAACACCTGTGAGCACCTAAAGTGGTACATGATTCTGATAGAAATGCGCCTGCTCCTTGAGGCTTTATGGTTAGGTTAAGGATCTACCAAAACTAGTACAGGACAAAGTTCTATGAAAGCATCATAGTTTTACATGTAAACATTTTGAGAAGCACTAATAATCACTTATTAAAATGATAAAAGAATACAAGAGTCCAATTAGCCAAGGATAACTCTCCATATGATGCTACAGTACCAACACCATGCTTCACTGTAGTAATGGTGAATCTCCAACATCATAACCATAACCATAACCAAAACCGTGGTTATATACCTTACTATAGTGATGTCAGCCTTTACTCACTGGATAAATCTGGGTCAAGATCCATCATCGAACAACTATGTACAACATACTTTAAGTATAAACAAATATAATGAATTCATAAATGAGTTCAGTGCTGTATTTCTCTAAATCTGCTTTGAGACATTGTCCATTGTCAAAAGTGCTATGAAAATTGAACCAAATTGGATCCATGGTGCTTTTAATTAATATTATGTTTCTTTTGTGATGGAGCTCAGCTCTGATCCATTGAACTATTCGCTAAAGTGATTACACCCTGTTGTTCTGTGCTGTTAGACCTGTCCATTAAAGGCATCCAAATGACAGGCACCTAAGTGTGTTTGTGTGTGATAGAAGAGACAATAAATTCTTATGAAAAAGCATTATCTTACTGCCCACCTGTCTTGCAAGAAAATTAAGCTCCGCATGGAATTATTTGCACAGTGAACGTAACACTCAAGGGAAAAAACTAAGAAAGTCTGTTTGGACTAAATGACAAGCTCATTAAATAGAGTACATGATTTGTGCATTTCTGAATCATTAATTCTGTCATTTTGTTATCCCACTGCTAATAACAGTGAATCTTACATACCAAGTTAAGATTGAAAAACCAGTGAATATTTTCATTTTGTATTGTAATGTGGTGATGTTGCAAAATAGAACAGAAGTCTTTATTTTGTCACATATACCTTAAACCACAGTGAAATTATTTCTTTACATATCCCAACCTTGGAGGTTGGGGTCAGAGTGCAGGGTCAGTCATGATACAGCACCCCTGGAGAAGTGAGGGTTAAGGGCCTCGCTCAAGGGCCCAACAGTGACAGTGCTGGGGCTTGAACTCCAATCTTCCAATAAACAACCCAGAGCCTTAATCGCTTAAGTGACCACTGGCACTTAAAATGGTTGGTGTAAAATAGAATAATCTATAGAATAATATATAGAATAAGCTATACACAATATTTGTTTAGCTTTTGAACACCTAAATATTATAACTGATTCAAGCTTCATGGAAAGTACTGTAAGATTAGCTCTCAGTTATCTGATTTGGACTGATGTTAATTTGCTTCTGAAGCACTGGGTTTATACTGCTACATTGTAGATGAGACCTCGATTGTTTTGTGACATCAGATCCAGTCAATATCAGTTTGATCAACCACTATACAGTGTTTCAAAACTCATCTTAATTTAATTTCAGCTGGAAACAGAAAGCTCACTCATGTGTAAGCTTACAACACTGGGCTGTTATTCACTAATGCAAATCAAGCATTGCTATAATGCTGAGATGCATATAATAGATTCATTACATAATGAAATGTAATAGTGCAATGTTTTTGTGCAGTAAGTGATGGTGCAAAAACAAGCCTGTGTGGCAAAATCTCAAACAAAAGTCAATATGTCAGGGCACTGTGTTATCTGCTTACGAATTCGTGTTTTCCAAAACAAGAAACGCCAGATAACAACAGCATCTACTACTGGAATATTTCTATATGGATTGTAGTTTATACAGGTATAATCTGTGAATCAATTTGCTGCAATTGTCAAAAAGATTTCCCTATAGACCTAAAATATAAACTATGGTCCTTTCATAAAGCTGGAGAAGGGTATAAAAGGATATATGTGTAGAAACACAAAAACCTGACAGTAGACAAAATAGCATATAAAAAACCCCACAAAAAGCTTTTCACATTCTATACAAATTGGAAAAGGATATATGCAGTTTTTTATTATTATCATTATTATTATTATTATTATTATTAGTAGTAGTAGTAGTAGTAGTAGTAGTAGTAGTAGTAGTAGTAGTATAGTTTAGTTTAATTTTCTTACTTTCCTGAGACTCAGCATGTTTGTGCATTCATTGTTGATTTATTATAGCTGACTGTACAGTACTTATTGTTACTCCTGACTAGTCATTTCTCATGTAATATAACCTTTTGTAAAATTTCCATTCTCTATTCAATTAAATTTTTTCAGTTGCATCCATTTATCTAACGTCTGTTTAGTTTGAGGCAAAGGATTTCACACTTCAAGCTCAGTGATAGGGATTTTATTAGAAAGGGTTTTGAAAAAGTTCAGTATCTTGCAAACATTTCTTTTATCTATAACACATAATTTGTTTCAGATGAATTCGTTTCGGTTTCACGATTGTTTCCAAGTGAATTACTTTACATGAACATTAAATATTTTATGAATTTAATGAATAATCTTGAAAATCTATTATAGTGTATTTGTGCTTGACACAGAAGTCTCCTGTTTAATTCCTGGTTTTCACACTCAGCCATGATCATCAGTAGCGCCTGTGATGAGTTTGGCATTGTTGAGCTCTAGGCCAGTAGTTTTCTGTAATCCACAACTGGATGTAAGTATAGTGTTGAGTCTGTTCCTAAAATCATAATCAGCACTGATGACTGAGTTCAGACAGAATCAACCTCAATCAGTATTCTCAGAAATAGACTGGAGTCAAAATGGGTCAAAATGGTAAGACAGGAACAGTGGAATAAATAAATAGTGTGAGTTATGTTTCACAAAGAACTTTTTTTATTTAAAAAAAAAAAAAAAAAGAATCTTTATACCTTCCTAGAGAATGTATTTTACCATCCAAAGTCAAGTGCTTTTATATCTTAGGATAATAAGATGTGTTGTGTTGAGATGTTTGAGCTTGCATTCAGTTCACTGCAGTGGCTAAATGATTCATTGTTTCTCAGACAATTGAGACAATTTTTACAGTTTTTCTATAGAAATTGTCTTTTTTTTTTTCTTAGTTATATAACATGAATTTTCATATCAACTTAATTGTATGTATATAGGACGTTGTCACAAAGCAACTTTACAGAAATTTGGATATAAATTTTAAATGTGAAAATTTTTCATTTGAAAAATTCAATACAAGAAAATCTTGTAAGGAACCAAACTCACAAAGGAAGCTATGATCATTTGGGTGATTGAATAGTGTGTATAAATAATTCCTCTTCTATGATTATTTAAAATATAGAGAGAGTCAAAAAGTGCTTATTGTGTTAACTGGAACTTAGCATCAGAGTTATTTATTCTACTTTACTACTACTATATTACTACTACTTAACTACTTACTGTGTCAAACTGAAGTTATTAACTGTTCAATGATGGATGCAGTCCTAATGCTAGTGATTATCAGCTTCTCCATGCTTAGAAAGCAAGTGGTATATCAGGATGGACCAAGCAGGTCTACAGAGCAACGTATACAGTACATAATGAAAACATTTGTTTGTCTCTGTTTTGTGTCACCTGAGATTATTTGTTTGTTTATAAAGAATATGTATGTACATATATAGTGCATATTATAACTGATTAAGTTGACCCATGATTTAGAATATTTAAGGTTTTTCAGAAGTCTATAGTTTTCTCAAACTTGAATCTTTTTCTGTTTGTGCATTAAGTAAAGTATGAAAGCTATTTCTGAGCCTTGGTTCCTTGGTTCTTAGTGGTGGTCAGAGCAATCTTGTGAAATTTTTATATGTGGATGTGTACTTGTGGCAAAACACTGACATTCATCATTGTAAATAGGATTTTATTTTTTCTATGAAGCCTGATTGGTGTAATTTAACATGTTCTGGGCATTTTCTGTATCAATTATAAATCACTAAATCACATCCTTACAGCTAAAAATTCAGGATGCATTACAAGTTCTAATCGATTACTGCGAACACTCAAAGCTACACATGTATACAGTTTAGTTCTAGTTGGACAGACCTTATTGCAATTTCCAATGCAACTATTCTCATTTTAAAAGAGAGACAGAAACCCTGAGGTGTAAAATAATAATAGTTATTAACAGACATAAAAGACAGAAGTTCTGGTATATAATAGCAATTCTAGACATACCATTTCATGGGAAATATATTAAATTGAAAGTGAAATACTAGGAAAAGAGACTTACTAAAAATAACGAAGAGACTTAATAATTATCATGAAGTATTGGCAGAAGAAATGCAAATGATAACCTCTATTTAACCAAGAAGAACAGAAGATATATTTCTTGTAACTAAAGGCCTATAGGGATGTGAAGTGCTGACTCACAGCAAGTTCTGTAAGAGCCAAATTAAATCCCCATCCTATTCCTGACTTCCTCCAGCAGCTTGTCTTTAAAAAAGAAGATGCTTTTTGCAGAAAGATTGATGGAGTAGGATAGCTCTGATAAAGCTGTAAAAGTGACCTATGCAGAAGCAAGTCACAGTCTGAGATTCTGCACAGGTAATTTGATATGCCAGCTGGCTGTTGCTACAATCAGAGGACAGGAGAGGATTTACAGAACAGCAAAGAAGAGTGCTTTGCAACTTGAAGGCAGAATGCCAGCAATACTATCCATCCTTAATGCCCAGTTTTCTCTATGATCTCTCACTTTAATAAATCAGCCCTGGGCTCATGCCATCCAATCCAAAATTCCATCTAAATATTTACATTACCTTTAGTTCAGCACTCCATTTTAGAACAATAATGATCATTCAACATGATTACTATGTCATCTAATCTAATCATTCCAAAATGAGGTGGCTTAGTGTGGCTAATTAATATTAATATTAATCCCCCTCACTTGTTGCCTTGAGGAGATCAGCAATACAATAAAATTTCTTCTACAAGATTTAATTTGAATAAAGCACATCATTAATATTTTTAACCCTAACCAGCCAACTGTAAGTTATATTTCAAATAATTTTTTTTGTTTTCACCTTATTGGACACACACACACACACACACACACACACACACACACACACACACACACACACACACACACACACACACACACACACACACACACACACACACACACACACACACACACACACACACACACACACACACACACACACACACAGAAACTGTTTAAGATCTTGTTCAAGGACCAAAAAGTGAAAGATTTGTATTATTAATGGTGGTTCAGTGGTTATAGAACTGATCAAATGATCTTGAGTTCAATTCCCAGCTCCACTCAAACATCATCTGCTCAATTTCTAATTCATTGCATTGATTGAATATCTTGCTTGTAATACACAATAGACTCAACATTACAAAATCTGTTTCACTGAAGCCTATGAACATGTACCCCATGGACTCCAAAATCCTGGAGCAAATACCTACACTTCCACGGTCACAGTGATCCTTGTTGCGATTGTTTCCACCTGTTTAATTATGTATGCCATGGTTATGTAAGTTAAGTACAGTAGTTTTCTGTAATCCACAACTGGATGTATAGTGTTGAGTCTGTTCCTAAAATCATAACCAGCAGTGATGACTGAGTTCAGACAGATTCAACCTCAATCAATATTCTATCTCAGAAGTAGACTGGGGTCAAAATGGGTCAAAATGAGAAGACAGGAAAAGTCAAATAAATAAATAGTGCGAGTTATGTTTCACAAAGAACTTTAAAAAAAAAAAAAAAGAATCTTTATATCTATCCCGCAGAATGTATTTTACCATCCAAAGTCAAGTCCTTTTATATCTTATAATAAATTGTGTTGTGTTGAGATGTTTGAGCTAATGGAGCTCGCATTCAGTTCACTGCGGTGGCTAAATGATTCATTGTGTTTCAGACAATCAGAATATTCATTTTGCTTTTGGATTCAACAATTTTGTTTTGTTTTCTTACAGTTATATATCATGAGTTTTCAATTTAACTTAATTGTATTTGTTGAGTTATGTGTATCTAATCTAGAGTACATGCCCATATACTGTATGGTGTGTGGTAGGGGATGTATTATAAACTACACGGTATTGTACCGTTTTTGTGTTGTGTTGTGTTGTTTTTTTTGTAGCGGAAGTTGCTTTTTTGCATATGTATACGTTTCTCATAAGTGCTTTTTAAAATCGACATTGTCTCAAAGCAGCTTTACAGAACATAAACATTAAACAAAAAGTTAATACAAAGATTAATATAATACAAAAATTCAAGATTAATATTAGATTATATACCTTATACACAGCACACTGCACATGGACACTTTAAGGACAATAATTAAAACCACATGCATTTATGTATATTTATGTATATGTACAGTGTATACATTATTTTTCACTTATATTTTCATATTTTATATAGTGTCTTTATATATACAGTATATATATATATATATATATATATATATATATATATATATACGTATATATATATATATATATACGTATATATATATATATATATATACGTCTATATATATATATATATATATATATATATATATATATATATATATATATATATATATATATATATACGTATATATATATAGTTTATACTTTTTTATTTATCTAACTTTTTTTGGTTATATTCTTTATCCCTAATTGCATTCCTTATGTTTGAATACCAGACAGATGCAAAAAGCATTTCACTGCATGTCGTACTCTGTATGTATGTGTATGTGACAATGTATGTAGAATTTGATTTGATTTGATACATATATTTAAATGTGTTTGTATTTATCCCTAATGAGCAAGCCTGAGTTAACTGAGGTGACTGTGGCAAGGAAAAACTCCCTTGGATGGTAAAGGAAGAAATAGGGGAACCCATCCTCATTTGGGTGACACTGGAGCCTGTGCCTGAGAGAGAAGATCCTTGCTGACGGGAATCTCACACGGAGTACCGTCTAGGAGGGAGACTAGGTCCGTGAACCAAACTTGAGAGGGCCAACTAGAAGAAACTAGGAGAAAGTTGACTTGGTCATGCACTCTGGCTAGGACTTGGGGGAGCAGAGTGACCGGGGGAAAGGCGTACGGACGGCGCCTCGGCCATGTACGTACCAATGCATTCAAGCCCAGTGGGGCTGGATGGGGGGGGGGGGATGTTGGGGGGACCACAGCAAACAGATCCACTTCCACCTGGCCGAAAATCTACAACATTTTCTCCACATGGCAGAGATGAGATGCCAGTCCCTGGGCCTCAACACCTGCCTCGACAGGAAGTCTGCCTCCTGATTTACATGCCCTGGGATGAAAATCACTCTGAGCGAAATAAACCTGGACTCTGCCCAGAGCAGCCTGCCAACCTGAACAGAAGGTGTGAACACAGACTGCCCTAATGATTGATATAGGACACCACAGCGGTGTGTCATGGCAGCCCCTGAGGTGTAGGGGAAAGTGTTTCAATGCTAGAAACATGGCCATGAGAGATAAGGGCCCTCCCATAGACCCTGGGCATTGCTGCCATCAAAGGTCCCAGCCTGAAAAGCAAGGTGTCCGTTGAAAGGTGACACGCCCATAGAGTGGGATCCAAGGCCAGGAACAATAGTCTTTTCCACATAGGAAGGGTACAAAGACCATGGCGCATGACCCTTAAAAACCTGAGGGGTTGTCTGCAAGGATGAAAGCCCACACCCAGAGCCAGAGCTGGAATGGCCTCATTTAGACCCTCCATGCAAGAATGAGCCAGTCATCCAGGTAACTCAGTACACAGATGCCCTGGAAACTCAGCAGTGCCAGGGCAGCGTCCATGTATGTTGTAAATGTTTGTGGTGAAAGGGCTAAGCCAAAAGGAATAACTCAATACTGGTATGCTTTGCCTCCAAAAGTGAGCCTGAGGAACTTTCTTTGCTCTGGCAAAATGCCTATGTGAAATAAGCATCTTTGAGGTCTATCATCACAAAACAGTCCTTGAAGATGATCTGGGCATGAGCTTCTTGAACTTGTAAGTCTTTAGAGTACAGTTCAGATCATGTAGGTCCAAAAACAGATAGAGACCTCTGTCCTTCTTGAGGACAACGAAATATCAGCTGTAAAAGTCGGAGTCCTGCTGTGGGAGCGAGAAGGTCCGTTTGGACTAACACCGCCTGTTTTTTGCCACCAATCGTGGGGAACACACCCTTAAATTGAGGAAGACGGAGGGTGAACTGGATCCTGTACCCTTTTTCTACGATATCCAGGACCCACTGAGACAAGTCTGGAAGAAGATCCCATGCTGTCCGGTTTTCTGAGAGTGGTGTCAACTTTTCGCAGAACCCCAGCCCTCAGGCATCAGGATTTCTTCTTAGCTCACCTGGCCAAGATGATAGACCTAAGGTCCCCACTCGCCACCATTGAGCTCTTTCAGCAGGTCAGCCTGGTAGGCCTGAAAAACTGCCACGGAGTACAGGGCTGCACCCGCTTGGGTTGCTGCCATATAGGCCTTACCCACAAGGGCTGAAGTAGGTCTGCAAGGCTTGGATGGAAGTGGCTTCCTCCATGCGGGTGATGTACTGTAGGAGAGAGATAGCTCACGTGTCTCTTCAATCCCAGGCATCACCCCATACCCATGACTTTCAAGCCCTATAATGCCTGAAAATTCAGACATGGCTGGGGAAAAAAAACAAAAAGGGATTTCCCCAAGACCTTGGCATGGAGGTCTGGAAAAAAACGGAAGTACCCTGCAGCCTGAAGTCAGAAATCGGTCATCTAGCTTAGAACGGATGACACCAACTACCTCTTCAGGCCAATCTAAATTCAATTTAGGCACATCGCCACCTCAAGAAGCACCTCAAACTCCAGATCAGAGGAGGAACGCCCCTCCCCACCCAGCAATGCACGCAAATGGACTTGCTGGTGTGTAATAACTTCATCATGTGTCCTTCCCGAGCCATTATATTTGTGTGTGTGTACACAGAGCTTCAGACCTGATGCAGTGTCGAGTTCCCCTCGAAAGGGAACTGCCACAGTTGAGCAGTTTGAGAAAATCATCTGTTGTAGTCTCATTTATACATTTCTTTGGATTAAAGCATCATCCTGATGTTAAAAAATGTAGAATGCTGGGGTTCCCACCTTAACAACCTTACCAGTGCCAGAGCATAATAACATCCCACAAAATAGACTGAAACTAAACCCCAACACTCATTAATTTGTTAGGAAATATTTTATTTATGTGAACATTTTATAAGCTAATATGCAGAGTTGCCCTTATCTAACGGTATCTACTTTAAGAATAGCTTATTGGTTCCTTTATTTTTGGAGCATACTTAAAACACATAGTATTTTAAGTACAGTATCCCAACCTCATCCAGTTTCCTCTTATAGAAGCTGGGTATTCAGCTACAAATGTAAAAGTATTATAATGTTATGATTTTGCTTCAAGCTGGTAAATTTACTTGACACATACACTGATAACAAAGAAAATAAATGAACCTCCACCTTAAGGTTTGTAATTTTGTAACAATGTGTTGGTGTGTTAATTGTGCCTTAGTGCTCTTATAGGGAAGTTGTTTAGAAGTTTCAGGATTTTTTTGTAGTTATTCTAAAACAATTGTCTTTTGCAAAGTTCCACTTTTCTCTGAAATATATTGAAATATAATCCTTCAAGAATGTCTGAAAACATCAAGCCAAACTAATAAATCTTGGTTTTCATATAATATAAAACTGTCCTTATCAGCAGTTTACAGTAGAACATTGTTTATTTCAGTTTTACTGAATCATACAGAATATTTATACTTGTCTAGACATATTTTGTGCTGTTTTTGCTAAATGGCACACAGGAAGCTACTGACAAAGACTGACAATACAAAATCTCTGGAAAATTGTTCCTCAGATTGGTGTCTAGACAAAGAAAAAGAAACACCAAGAACCACAAACTGCATGAACATCAACATTCTTTTCTCACATAGATTGTGTTTATTTCTCAATTTGGCTTTAGGATTAGATACACTCAGCAATTTCTCAGAATTTCTGCATTTGCAAACTACTGATGTTGCATTCTGGGTTAAAATGAGGAAGTTATGGCATAATTTGCATGTGAGATTTTTCTATATACTCAAGAATCACATGCATTAACTTCTTGTATTTTTCTCCATTGTGTCTGTTTTAAAGAGTCTTCAGCAGTTTTTTTAAAAGACTGTATGTGTTTATTACCTTAAGTACCTTAAAGGCCCCTTACAGCAGATTACTTCTTAGAACACTTGCACATATCTTTATGCAAAATGTTTATTGATACTGGATAGTAATGTGGGCTTTCCTAAAAAACTTAAATATTCTGGTAAGCTCTTATCAGAGAATAAAGAAAATGGTCACATGTCTTGTCTATTCAGATTTAACCAGGATAGGCAGCTGAAAAATGAAACATTGGTTCTAATTAAATTCAACAATATGACAGTGTTGTTGTTGTTGTTGTTGTTGTTGTTTTCACATTTCACAGTGTTGATTGTTTGCATTAAAAATGTTTTTCTGTTACTTATTCTACTAGGGTGATTATATTCAGGGAAATGTTCATGAAAAAATAAGAAAAAAGTTTGTTTTTTCATACAAATGCTTATATATTCAAAGTGAATGTGTTCTATAACAATGTGTGATAATAACAAAAAAATAATAATAAATCATTTTTTTTCTATATTAATAGCAAATGTACTTGTATGGCTGTTTCTTGGTTTTGTTTGCGTTTTGTTTTTATGTAATAAAAGCTATCCCCACATTTGGGTCTGTATTTTATCACAAAGACACCCCCGTTTACCTGACACAAGCACTCCAGACTGTCAGAATGTCCCCTAGTGTCCAGGAAAGGAATAGTTGTAGCCATTCCTGACAGTATGTGATATCTGATTTTGCCCCAAGCATTGTTTTATCTGCCATTTTATTCCATCTTCCATTAACAGCTTTTATAAGTTTGTTTTAAAAAGGTGACTCACTGATTGGTGAACACTGAACACTGGGATGAAATCACATGAGATAACAAGAAAGGGGGATTATCATAAAGGTAAAGGTCAAAAATGCCTTGCATCAATGTTTAACAGCAGAGGGAAGAAACTTGTGCTCTTTTTTTCGATTTGAAATTACTTAGAGAAACTTAGAGTTAACCTAATACTAAAAAAGTGAAACATCACCTTAGTGCACATTACCATGAAATCGGGACACCAAAGTGAGACTATGTGTGCTAATGGTTAAACAAAATAAAACTTTTGTGCATGTGTAGCATGTCCTCTCCATGACCCTACATGGCTGAAGTTTACAGACAAAACAAAATCAATTTCAGACCAAATAAACATTTTAAGAGATGGGTTGATGAAATGAACATATGGTTTAACAAAGCAAATTAAACATTTTATAATGTCTGGGGTCTCTTCCTAACATTTACACAATAGTGGAATTTCAAAATGTTGACGTGTGATAATAGGATTTTTATGTTGATTTCTGATATTGATTTATTTTATTTAAGTCATGTGACAACCCCTTTTTCCTAATTACTTTTTTGTTTTTGCTATGTTGCCTTTTTTCTTTCTGCTGTTATAAACCCAATAAAAATATCTTAAAATCAATAAGAAGCCTCCCATGCTGAAAGTGAGACATCTTTGTCAAAGAATGGGAAAATAGCATGCTCATTGTCACCATATGACAACCGTCATTTATAGTATGGCAGCATAAATCGCCATAAGGTCGACCCCAAGGCACACAAGACATGCAGTTGCTCATACCCAGCATATTGCCTCAACATGTCTGACATACAAGCCATCAAAGAACTCATCCAGGATATGACAAATTTGAATGATTTTGTGAACATGGCGACAGCTGAAAAAGGATGGATGAGATTGACCAGTGTTTCTACAGCACATAGATCTTCCACTCATAGTGCATGTGCATAAGTCCTAAAGCAAGGTTAGATCTAGTCCATGCAATGCTCATAGTGAAAGGGTGATTTTCTGTTCCACAATGTCATTGGAAGTCTTTTACATTTTCTTAAGGATGCTACAATTTGAAAGCAATAAAGCCAAGATCTGCACCATATATGAGAGACTAATTGATGGACATAAGAGAGGTCTGAGAGAAGAACCTGCAGCACCTCTCCAGCCCTGACCCGAGGCAAGAGTGGAGGAGCAGCTGGCTCCAATGTGATTTTCAGTGCTAATTTTATGTATTGCTGTAACATAATTTATACCACTAAACCAAGTGATTAGTGGTATTTGTTACCTGCAATGATGAGGATGATATTAGGCTGAGCTAATAACAGTGTCTAATTTTGGGCATGTGTTTCGAAGAAAAGTAGATGTATTTTTGTTTCTACACTGCAATGATAGAATGATCTTAGTGAAGATCATTATTTCTAGAAAGATAAAGATACAGACTCACACACACACACACACACACACACACACACACACACACACACACACACACACACACACACACACACACACACACACACACACACTCACTCACTCACTCACTCACACACACGTAGCAGCAGTGCAATTCATAAAATCATGCAGATACTATTTCTAGTTAGTGCATGAATGTTAGTGCACGAGTCAGAAAGACAGCCCTGTGTTAGCTATCAGTATATCAGTATCATTTACAGTACTGAATGTTGAAGCATCTGTAACTCTGGTTTTATGAATGAAAGAAAGGCTGCCAAATTGCAATCTTACAAAAAAGTTGAATTATTAATCTGTGAATGAGAAATAAGGTTACATCTGTGTGTGCTTGTAACAAAGACTGTAACTGTCAAGTCAAGCTAGCATTATATAACAACCTGCGATTACATACAGAAGTTACATAAGAACATAAGGCAAAAAGACATGCCTGTCATAGGTGTACTGCCTATATGATGCACCAATGTTTTGACACTTTCTAAACTTCCTAATAGATGTTAATGATATTTAAGTGTCAAAGTTTTGTTAGAGGAAAAAATGTTCACATTTTCTTCCTGAGATTGCAAATTAATAACAAGGAGTTCAACAGAGCAATTGGAAATTGGCTCTTTTAAAGAGGGAGATCTAGTACATTGTGGCTGAGCCGGCTCTTTAACTCTTTGTACAAGAAGCCCAAAAATGAACTTCTGCCTGTTTTGCGGGTGCCAGTATTCAGCGTCGCATTTCTTTGTCATGTCACACTCCACAGTGGTGGTTAATGGTTCATATAAAAGTAGACTAGGGGCAATATTCATAAAAAAAAATCCCCCTCTCAAAAACCCCAAATGGTTAGTTTTTTTTTACACAAATTTTTATATCTTCAAAGGAAATGGTCAAATTTGTTTCTGCTCTCTGAGATGCCCCAAGTGCTTTTTTATAAGCATATAAAATTTGAAGGCATTATCTTCAACAACTAAGATTCTGTATTCTAACAGAGGTAAAATCATCTCACATGGAAAGCTTACGGTTTCATGGTTAATTCTATCAGACCTATGGCCAAAAACAAATCAGTGTTTGAAAAAGGGTTCATATTAACTAGGGACTTCTTTGTTTACCACCTAGTTCTGCAAAATCTTTGTAGTGAACTGTTAGTCTAGACTTCTCTCTCTTTTCTTCTTATCAAACACACTGTTGTGTGATTTATACAAATAGACATGCACCATATGGTATGTTTGTAGACACATAACCTGTAGTGTGCTGGCTCGTGAGAACTGGGATGTGGTAGCCTAGTGTTTAAGGTATTGGGCTACAGTACCAATAGGAAGGTTGTAAGTTTGGTTCCTACATCCACCAAGCTGCCACTGCTGGGCCCCTGAGCAAGGCCCTTAACCCTCAATTGCTCAGTTGTATAAAAATGAGATAAAAGTTGCTCTGGATAAGGGCGTCTGCTAAATGCTGTAAATGTAAACTTACGTTCCTCAGTAAACCCAGGTGACAATATAAGCTGAGCACTGATAAATGTTTTTAGAAACAAAGATATGGGAGATGCCAACCATCTACTGCAGGACCAATCATCCAACTGAACAGATTCCTACTTGAACATCTTCCTAATAATTGATGCACCATATGTTCAGTTTGAGCTGGACAACTGGGCATACACAGCAACTTGTTAAAGATTATGTGGTGTTTTTGAGTTTCCCTGTTAAGTAAGAATAAGTAGGCACTAACCCCTAAATAGCCTTAGGCATCAAAACTGCTAAAGACTTGTGAGACCAGGTGGCACATATAGATACAGAGGCAAAATTATCAGTAATATAAATGTGTGTGTGTGTGTGTGTGTGTGTGTGTGTGTGTGTGTGTGTGTGTGTGTGTGTGTATGTTTCCCTGTGTGTGAGTGTATGTGTGTGTGTGTGTATGTTTCTCTGTGAGTGTGAGTCTGTGTGTGTGTGTGTGTGTGTGTGTGTGTGTGTGTGTGTGTGTGTGTGTGTGTGAGAGAGAGAGAGAGTGTGTGTGTGTGAGTGTGCGTGTTTCTCTGTGGGTGAGTGTGTGTGAGTGTGTGTGGTCTGTGTGTGTGGTCTCTGTGTGTGTGTGTGTGTGTGTGTGTGTGTGTGTGGGTGTGTGTGTGTGAGAGTGTGTGTGTATGTTTCTCTGTGTGTGAGTGTGTGTGGTCTGTGTGTGTGTATGTGTGTGTGTGTGAGAGTGTGTGTGTGCGTGCGTGTGTGTGTGTTCATTTCGTTTGGTTCATCTTTTGGAAGAAATAGTGCATTAATGTATTCCTTTGTTCCCTGGGGCAGAGTGATATTAAACTCCACACAAACCCAAATATCAAGAAAGTTCATCCTCTTTCCATCTTCCTCCACTTGACCTTTTCAACATAGACCAAGCATGATATGTCTCTGCCAGACCTCACTGAGACAGAGTACAAATTTACTCTCTGTAGACCCCTGTGTTTGTGAATGTGTGGATTAGAATAGATATTCACAGATATGCAATGTATTCTCAAAGCACCAAACTTGAAATAGCCAGGTATACTGCTCCTGAAAAGAACAATTAATGAAAATAAATGATGAAAATGACCTCCAGATTAAGTGTCGGAGGGACATTGTGTTTCCTTCATGAAATAAAATGGTTAAAGGGAGTTAGAACATACCAGGAAAGATAAAGGCCAAAAGAGCAAAATAATAACTAAAGTCTTTAAATAAATAAATAAATAAATAAACAAAACAATAATAATACACTTAATTCTGTACTTAGCATCTTTCATGAATGTATAAAGGTATCCAAAGTTTTAAAATGTGAATCTGTGCATGAGGCATGACACTATCCACAGACACAGATTTGTTTTTGTTAAACTACATAAATTACAAATCTCCAATACATACTATATTAATTATAATGATGTATTTATTTTCATTATCTCTGCAGGTCATGGTGAATCCAGGATCTATTTAATAAATACTGGGTGCAAGACAGAAACAGACACGTTTCTTAACCGATTCCTTTAACTACATTTTCATCAGGATAAAATATACATTATACATGTCACGGTTAGACAAAGGAGAGTGAGGATCCAATTGCAGAAAATCCGTTTAATGAACAAAACACGACACAGGAACACAGACAGGTAAGCAGGACTAGGCAAAACACCGGGCTGACAGCAAACAGAAAAACATACAGGCACATATAATGACTCGCGACAGGGAAGTGAACAAACAGTGTGTATATATGTATATATATATATATATATTTGTGTCACACACACATATATATATATATATATATATATATATATATATATATATATATATATATTTATATATATATGTGTGTGTGTGTGTGTGTGACACCAAGCAGAGACAATGAGAGACAGAGATGACACACCTGAGGGAAAGATTGAGTACAATTAGTGTCCATGGTAACAAACAAGTGGGCGGGGCAAAACAATCAACAGCAGGGCAAGACAGCAGACAGAAAAAGGGCAAACACAGACAGGCTCATTACAATACACTAAAATGCAAGTAGACCCTTTTTTTTTGTTTGATGCTTTGACACATATTTAACATTAAAAGCTGTTTAAAGGTACCATTTCCACAGACAATGCTTTTTGATAGAATAGCATTTGCTGTTTATTTCTTTAAAGACTTAACTAATAGGGTCAGAAAGATGAGAAGTCTTTTTACCGATTTATTTAAGGAAAATCCCAAAAGGTCCCTTTTCAATTTGGTTTGTTTTCTTACATCACTTACTGACTTTAATTTTTTTTATATATATATATATAAAGATTTTATACAGAGTTTAATTAAAATTTATAAAGAACTAAAGGTAAACTCTGAGAGCGAGGCGAAGAAGAAAAAAATCTATAGCTGGTTTTGAATTTATTGCAACCATTGGACGTCTTAGTGAGATGCCATTATCATTTAATAAAGCGCTACAGTGCTCTGGCATAAAAAATGACTACGGTAATGTTTTCAAGCAGACAGATGGAGTGCAGGTTTTCTGTTTTTATTAAAAGCAATATTGCAGAACCGTGAAGAAGGCGAATGGTCCAAACACTAATCATGACCGGCAGATAACAGTGACTGGGAATAACTTGTGCATAATGTTGCTGTGAGACTTAAAACAATAGTGTGTTTAACCTACTAGATATTAGTAACAAGGTGTTGACTGGGGGTGGCTGAGGATTATGAGAGTCTCAAACAAACAGATAACAGGCATGCATCCAAAATTGTCTACTGTGACAATACCTACTACATTCAATTCAGTACCTGCTGCTTGGCCACTGATGAATACAGTCTGGATATTCCATAGCAGCAATGTTGGTTTTGTCATGTCACCTAAAACATCATAATTACTGTAAAACTGTTGTTTTTTTTAACAACTACTGCTGTTTATTTCTTGTTAAAACCTTCATCAAACCAACAGTATACTCATGTGTTGTCAAACAAGTTCGGTATAACACTTGATAAAATGTTTACCTGTAGCTTGTAGCCTGTAGCCTGCTTACCTGTAAAGATACCTGTAGCACTTTATTTTTGACTCCTTATTTTATTTTGTGCAATTTACTGCATGTTATCCTTTAATTTCTCGCCCACCTTTTTATGAATACTGAGAATTCGGTCATACTCCTCTTTTGGTCTCCTGATTTTCACCGAATAAATAGTTGAATAATAGTGATATTCATACAGAGCTGAGGTCTCAGTCGTCTATATAAACAAATTAAATTCAATTCAAGTTTATTTGTATAGCGCTTTTTACAATAAACATTGTCTCAAAGCAGCTTTACAGAACATAAACATAGAGCAGAAGATAGACATAATTAATGATAAAGGAAATAACGAATAATAAAAGAAATAAGAATTAACAGAATAAAAATTCTAGGTTAATATTAATTTCAGCAATTTATATTTAATGATTTATGAAGTTTTAAAATATAATATCTGTGCTTAAGTACATTAAGTACTTAAATACATCCATTTTTGCTACATAATTCTAAATGAGCAAGAAATAACTTGTAGTATATTATTGCAGCCTTATGAGGCATTATTAAAATTTGTAACTTTACAACTTACAAAGTGAAGATTTTTGCTTAAAATGCAATTTTTTTTTGTTTTTTTATTTGTTGTGTTTTAATCTAGTTTTATAAGGAGTGTGACTAGTATTAGAGTAAGAAATTACAAGTCACCAAAAAGGAAATAATACCAGCCTGCAGGGTTTTTTTTTTTTTGTTCTATTTTTTGCTCCAGTGCTCAATACATTCACATGGGCTGAATTTTTTTTTCTTTTTTTTCATAGCATTAAATTGCTATCCTTTGTTCTTGTGGTCTCATATCTGAGAGTGTGAAATGAATTTAAATGCCTCATTTTTCTTTCAGACCCTCATCCATCTCAATATTCTGCGACCTTCTCTCCTGTCATTCTCAAAAATTTGGTTACTTTCTTCCTAAATTAACCAGGGCAGTGTCGGCATTGATCGTTTTTTTAGCATAGCATTTTCAAACTAAATTAACCTTCATTCTTTTTTCTCTCCTTCATGGAGGAAGAAAGACAAAAAGAACCTAAAAAACCCTTTTTTACTTCATGTCTTTCGGTGCTTGATAATACATAAACTATTGAGCACTGTAATTGCTGTGCTACTAGTTTTCATTCCTAGTTGTATGTTAAATATCTTATAAAATAAGTGGGGACTGTAAGGAGTTAATCACCTATGATACAAAGACCTGATAGCTACACAACAGCATTGATGCATTGGGGCCAAAAAGTCTGAGTCGGATTTTCTTTCAAGCTATTTTTCCTTTTGTTTGTTTTTATCATAAAAACAAAGAAAGGACGTTCATCTTCAAAATATAAATATTTATTAATCATTATTTTCTAAAAGAACATTTAATATTCAAGATTTCTCAGTATTTTACTAGGTCTCTAAATGTAAACAAATGAGTTATAGACTAGTGTCCACTGCTTTGTACAAAAGGTCAAATTTATTAGTCTAATATCTCTCTGATGGATTTGATCTAAAATGGTTCATCGGTTTACCAAAACCTGTGGAGTCAATGACAGATGATCATAAAAGGAAAAAGGGGACAAATCAATTACTAAGAAACTCTGAATATTGGATACATATTTAAGATTCCAATTAATAGTTAAATTTGTGATAAAAAAAAAAAAAGATGCAAAATAGAATCATTTCCAATACTTGTGTTAGAGTTTTAGCATAGACCTCACTGGACAGGCAGACAGACAGACAGACAGACAGACAGACAGACAGACAGACAGATTTGATACTTATTCATCCCAGTTGGAAATTTAATAAATAAAATACAATCGATAAAAAAAAAAATAATAATAAAAGTAATCCATTTAAATGTAAAAAATCTGTGCAAATCTTAGTGTTGATGGATTATAAAAGTAAAGAAAGTCAGCACTGATCCACCCCACCCAACCCCAGCCCACCTCACCCCACCCCAAGAGTTGAAAAAGAATTAATGACCTCCTCCGTTTGTCTGTGGAGCAGACTATATATACAGATCAGGTTCTACCCTGGCTGTTGTTACATAAATTGATTTGACCTCTAGTACAAAAAGCACTGTTTGACTGCAATTATCCTTAAATCACACCAGATCAGTTAATTTGCCACAGCATTGGCTCCTATTGTTTGGTGTGTCTATTGGACTGACATTATTATTAGGTGGCATTTAGGGAAAGCACAGCCTGTCAAGTGTCCACTTTGCTCTAAAGTTCAAGTAACCTCATGAATCACTAAGGAAAAAAGTAATCTTGGTGAGTCAAGATCCCTTTATACCTGCAGACAAGTTGTGTGACCGAGTGTCTTTCATTAATTAATATTTAATTTCATCAATCAAGGTAACAACATTATTGATGGAGCTTGACGGCAGTAACCGCTAGAGTATAGGAACTGTTCTAATTAGCTGGGCGATCCATTTCACCACATCCATTAAAGTGTTATGACTGAGAACAAATTGATACAGTTGACTCATATAAATATTATGGTATCTGGCTGGATAGCAAATTTTCATTTAAAACCCTTGTGGAACACTTAAATAAATAAAGTTGGGTTTCTGCACCGATAGAAGACTTTTCTAAAAAATAAGACCTTGTGTAAATGCTGTGTGCTGGATTGTGTGATATTATCTATACTCATTCTTCCCAAACTACATTTCAGTCATTAGTCATCATGTAATTAATCTACTGTAAGAGCTTCAGGTAATGTTCATATCGAAATGAAGAAAAAGTGTGATCTCAGTGACATTGACTGTGGCATGAACATTGGTACCAGATGGGCTGGTTTGAGTATTTCAGAAACTGCTTATCTCCTAGGATTTTCAGACACAATAGTCTTGAGTGTTTATACAGAATAGACCAAAAAAGTATACAGTAAATCATATAATCACTCTTTACAACTGTGGTAAGCAAGAAAGCATCTCATGTTGCATCAGTGAACAGCCAAGAACAAGAATCTGAGGGTCACAGGCACATCAAAATTAGACAGTGAAATATTAGAAGAAAAACCATGTTACGATTTTGTGACTGGGTTTTGCGATGGCCTGGTCACCAGACACGCACTTATTCACACCAACTCAGTGCATAATCTGACAATGGTACACTTTTTTCCCTTGATGTTCCTTGTATTAATGGGAGCACATAGCTGGAGGTGTGCAGAGGTTTGGAAATGTCTAGAAATCCCAACATAAGATCTGAACTGATCTACTCAGCCTCCTGCTTTCATGACCCCCACTGGGAAAAGTGGAAGAAAATAAATGGATGTGATAATATAATTGTGAGTCACACAATTTATTTCGCATTGTGTTAATAATTTACTTATTGCACAGAGACTCACAATATTACCAACTAATAAGGATCTGGATAGCTGCATAACCGTATAAATGTTGAAATTCTTATAATAGGATGTTTTCCTCATGCCTTTGAAATTATTTCCCTTATATTTCCCTTATATTTCATTTGATTTATAACACACATAAATTATACAGTATATGTGACAGCTACAATAACAGTATTTGGTCTTATTTTTGTAGGTTGCTGTAACATCATTCTAACCAACATGACTCCTCTCCCGATTAACGCGGTGTCTAGAAGCCGTCCTTTAGCCACCGATTCTTTATAAATGTGATCAAGCGTGAGAGAACATTTGTAAAACAGCTGTGAGCTGTGACACCGAACACAATGTGGCTCAATTCACCAGTTGTGTTTTCCTTTCTTCTACATTTAATCGAATTGAGAGTGCATTGTGGTCTAATACTGAAATGTTATACAGGCGCGCCTTCCGTTTAGACTACAGATTGCATACTTTACAATGGATTTATCTACAGCCAATGACTTCAAGGTTGACTTTAGTCTCCCCCATACACACTGTTTTGTAACCGTCATAAAAGTCATTTATGGCCTATGGCTTGTTTGAGTAGATTGCTTTCTCTGACTTATGTTCATACTACAGGTTTTTGAGGAGAAATTGAAACTGAGAAGCGCTGGATGTGTGTATGAGTGTGTATGAGAGAGAGAGAGAGAGAGAGAGAAAGAGAGAGAGAGAGAGAGAGAGAGAGAGAGAGAGAGAGAGAGAGAGAGAGAGAGAGAGGTTGAGAGAGAGATTATTTTTATTTAAAGCTTAAAATTTTATTTAAATTTATTTACAATAGCTGTGTTTATGTGGCCTACCTGTCAGAAAGCCTAATGCAAACACTTGTGTGGAACTTCGTCTTGGTGTGGGCTGTGATATGTGTGTCGGGTCAGCCTTGCCAGCCCGATGAATTTGAGTGCCTGACAGGGGAGTGTGTGTCAGAGAAGTACGTCTGTGACTCCAGCGAAGATTGTTCAGATGGCAGCGATGAGAGAAACTGTAAGTATTAAAGCTCACTACTTTCATTTATCTTTGGGTATAATTCCTTTTTAATTCAGGTTTAGTGACTATATTCTTTATGTTATCATGTGCTGTGTTATAGAAGATTACTTTAAGTCTGACTTTAAATTACTGATATTTACATTTGACTTTGCATTCATTTACATATATTTATTAAGCAAATTCAACCATGTAAGATTTTTAATTGAATGCTAGAGGAGCAAAGTACACATTGTAGAGGTGTTCGAGTTAGTGTGGCTGTTTTTTTTTTTTGGAGTGAGTGGGAACAATTCCTTAGTATTCTCAAAAATACTTCCATAAGATTATTTCCACAGTCAATCATAATCTTTCTGTCAGTAATCTTCGTAATGTTTTTACTAATAATAATATTTAATCGCTTAACATATAATTGTATTTTTTTTTCAGTCAAATTAAAGCCATATAGTACATTATGTATTGTGTGAGATATTTATAACTGTACATTATTTAAAATTTTAGAAGCTTCCTATTTTAGCTGACCGGCAGTACAATATGCTTTTTAAATGAGGTGTAATGTGTAAACACCTTGGTTTATGGAACAGAAAAAAGAGCAGTTCTCATAAAACAGCATATCTGGGAGGCTTAGAGATGACACACAACAGTGTATTATTGTATTTGTAGCCTCAGTATGTGTGTGTTTGGAAACGGAAATATGGCTGGAAGGATGTTTATGCAACCTCATAAGTGTATTTGAATCAGTCCTGATTAAGGGTTAGCTGTCAGTCTTGGACAAATTCCCAACAAATAAAGACAGGATATTGCCTGAGCCATCCTAGTATTAAATATTAACATCCATTCAAAGAGATACATTTTTATTAAGATCAAGTCTTTTTTGTTTTCACTGTCTGCATTAAAGTTTTTTTTTATTTTCTTTATGTAGATCATGATAAGAATATCCGTGTCCAAACCAATAACATCTCAAATATTTCTTCGGTCAGGGTCTTTTATCTTTGATGGTTACATTTTATTTATGAGAATTTTTTTTTTTTTTGCAGATTTCTATTTTTAGTTACACACTGATATGTGATGCAACTATTGTAATAAATACTGCTGTCATATAGTCATACAGCTTTCATATAGTCATACCGTATATTCACTCTTTTCTTCTTTTTATGAAGTGCATTTCAGTATTTTTCTACATTTTGAGGCAAACACTACATAACTCCATGGTGTCTGCTAGCTTCGAGTTGGCTTTTTTATTAGCATTCCTAGACTTATTTTGCATGATATGTATGAACTTGCAGTGGGTCATACATTCCTAGTGGGTTTTCTGGGTTATTTGACTTTCTTCTCTGTAAACTGGCCCTTTGTTTTCTTCATTTTCATTCTAATAGTCAATTTTTTCACACTATATATTGCATAGCTAGCATAAAGAGCCATGCTTCAAGCAATCAGGTTCATGACAGAAAGCTATGCTATGCAACCAAAAATATGGTACAAGAAGCAGGAGTTCTGGCACTTTAGCTCATTCGTCATAATCCTGAAGAAGCGGTGGTAGACATACTGTACAGTAGGGTCCTAAATAGTGCATTACAACCCAAAAAACCTGCTCCTGCATGGGTTGGAACTAAACCATATACTGATACTGGCATTGTGACTGTAATATTAGTAAACTTTATTCAACAATCAACTCTATGTAAATAATCCAGTCTAGTTTAATTAAGAAAGATAAAGATAAAAAAATTATATTTGTGCAAATGCCTTACAAAAAGTAACAGAATCCTGAGTTGCAGTTTTATTCATTAGAAACCTGCTTTGGTTCAGATATTATACCTCTTATTACCTTTATATTGCTTAGCGTTTCGTCATCATGAAGCTTGGCTTAATAAAAATGCTAGCCACCCTGAAATGATTAAGATTCAGCCAGGTCACTATGTGCAGCACCAGCTCCTGTAAATGATGCTAAGTTCGATAATAATTATGAAGCATTCATTCCTGAAAGCGTGCTAGAATTACTAACTTTTCTGTAGTGAGCTTTCAGCCTAAAGCTTGAACACAAAGGCATGGAGCTTTTGTGAAGCTATCTGTGAATTGCATACATCCTAAATCCTGATTCTGGTATGTTGCTCAATTCCCAAATTTCACTGCAGACTGCTAGACAGCTCCAAGCCACTCGTTCCCATCTACTTTAAAGGTATACGTGGTTATCTTCTGACAGCATCACATCATGACAGCATGTATGGCATCATAAAGGTTCTCTGAAAACATGTGAAGTGGCAAGGCTTTTCCATCTATTCTGTTTCCTAATGGATAAGGCATGGGCTCTCCTCGTGAAGTCACCATGGAGTCCCAAAAAGCTCCTCTTTGTGAGTTTATGTAAGATGCTGAACTGATCTTAAGTGTCTTAACTAACAAAAAAAACTAAAGATTCTGCTTGCCTAAGAAACATGAAAAAGGCTTGCAAACAAAGAAAGAAACAATATACACTCTCTGGCCAGAGACTTACTGATGGCAACTTGACAACTTTGACAAAAACTTGTCAACCTTTACCTTTGAACTTACTGTAGTCCAAAGTGGTGTCTCTTAACTACGTTATTTGTGCTGCCACTAGTGGTCAGAAGGAGTGAAAAAGAATGCAAGTTACGTATGATTTGTGTAACATAAACAATAGTTATGAAAGTGTGTGCTATGTTACAATGGGTTGTTACTTTGAATCATAGCCAGAGGACACAGTGTGGCATAAATGTATTAAGCTTTATTAGGCCATCTCCAAAAATTACTGTCATATTACATGGAGCCAAAGAACAGGAACAGATCCGAAATAATTGTTAAAGCATTCAGTATTTATAATTAAACACAAATGGATGCAAATTAATTTAAAGTTATTGTTTCTGTGGATTATTTCTATTAGAAATGTAGGCAGTTTCTAATTGTCCAGCCAAACATTGAGTGATCTCGAGTTAACATATTAATGATACCGTAGTCATCCATGGTTGAAATCTAAGACTCTGCTCTCATTGTGAGCTTGGATCAGAGCATTGTCTAATGGTCTGTGAAAAACTGGCAGCGACAGAATTTTGTGTAAATGTGTTAGAAATGGATTGATTGTGTATATTGATGTAGGGTTTTCCAGTGTTTTAAACTGATACTTGTTTCCAATTGAACAGGTTCCCATTCAGAGACATGCGATTTTGAAGACGGCTTTTGTGATCTACAAACACAAGACCCAAATAAATCATGGATTCGAGGCTCCTGCCTGACTGATCCTGGACCTCTGATAGACCACAATGGGCACCCATCAGGTATGCAATCTTTACATAATCACTTAGCAGAAGTAATAAAAGTGTCTTTACTGTAATCTGTGCCAACCAATAGAAAGCTAGAGATATTAGATATTTGAGTTCTAATACATTAATGCTCCCTTCTTTCCCACTTAGGACACTACTTGTTCCTGCACTCTAAAACTGGAGAGACAGTCTTTGCAGAAATTTCCAGTCCATCTTTTCTACCCTCAGAGTCCTGCATGGTAATATGTACTGCATGGTTCAAAACTTCTACTTAAACTAGAATATTGTTTTTTAATTGTTTTATGTTGTTTTTCATATAGCTACTGAAATATACATAAATGTAAAAAAAATCTCCTGATATGATTTCTATTATATTTAGATACTGCAGATGTTAAGCAGGGTGGCACAGTGTCACCATGAGTAGCATTGCTGTTTCATAGCTACTGTATAAAGCACTGCAGGTGATCCAGGGCTAGAAGAATACCTTTCTTTTTCACACTACAGCACGGTGAAATGATTTCCTTTTGAATTTCACAGCTTTTTAAAAAGTTGGGGTCAGAGCACAAAGTCAGCCATGATACAGCACATCTAAAGTAGAAAGGATTCAGTACCTTGGCCAAACGGCCAACAGATGCAACTTGGCAGTGCTGGGGCTTACGGCTCCTAACAAGAGTTTCAACCATCAGTCCCCACTCTCCCAAATGTCTTAAATTACTGTCTGTGTTGGGTTCACTATGATCAGGATAAAGCACTTATTGGAAAGAATCGGAATGAATCACATTCGCCAGAAATGTTATATAATGGTAGTTTCTGATCCACATTTAATCCAAAAAGTATTATATAAGATTATAATATGTTTGATGTTTCCACTGGTATGATGAATGATCTTTTTATGTATTTCTCTGAAAATTACAGGGTGTTTATTTGACTGTGCCAATTCATTTGTACCCTGCAGGTCACATTCTACTACCACATGGGCCAAGTGACTGGTGGCTTACGGGTTCTGGTTAAAGCACAACCTTCAGGAGAGCGGAGACAAATCTGGATTCAGTCCAGACTGACCTCCATGCCACCTACAAAGACCTGGTTAAGAACATCAGTTACATTCAAAGAGAGCCAGGAGTTTCAGGTACGTATGCGTATGTGTATACATACAAAGACACTTAACAATTTACTGAGCAACATGTCCCATTGTTGTTTAGTTAGCCTTATATCCAAACGCTTACTCAGAATCACTTAATCCATGGATCATTTTTGTAGAACGTCCTGTGTTGCCTTTTTTTTTTTTTAAATTGATGCCTTTAACGAGTCACCGTAAACGAAATAATCAAATGCTAATAAACAAGCGAACCTTTAATAAGCAAATGAATGAGTGAACAAACAAACAAAGAATTGAAAATAATAGTTGCTACAGTAGGAACTTTGAAACCTCTTGCCTTGTTTACGGATATGAACAGAATTACAGTTCTGTCTTTGGCATTAATGCACTCACAGCCATAAAATGCACTGCTGGAAAATCCACAAATTAGACTTTGACCAGCGAGACCTGCTTTATGGACTGGCCTTACAGAGATATGTTAAAATGGATAGTAGATTTAGCTTACAAGATTGATGACTGTTTGGACTTTTTGCTGGTTGTTTTACTGCTGTACAAAAAACTGATCATTGATTATATTTTTATATTGTTCATTTTTGTGATTTGAAGCATAAATAATAAGCAAAATGTACTTGCTAAAAATGGTTACAAAATTTGTACAAATTTTCACATTACAAATTGTCAGTTGTTGAGTTTGGAGTGGAATTATACTGTATATTACATCTCTGCAGGTAATCATTCATGGAATGATGTCCAGCAGCAACAATCCTAAAGAGGTTATTGCCTTCGATGACTTGTCTTTCAGCCCAGGCTGTGTATCAGCTAGAGGTAACAAACATCTACGCAACCCTAACATAGAAACCTGATACCTCTCACCTTAATTACGGTCCCTGTGAAAGCGCTTAGGATTCATTCTTGGGAAAGAATAAAATCAAAGTTGGCAGCTCATATGTGGAAAATATGGATATTGTAGAGTAGATCATTAAAAGAAATATAAAATTTATAATAAAGGAGATTATAAAATACTGCTTGGAGGTATTAATGGAAAAGAGAAAGGGACTGAGTGCCATTTTTCATCAGTGGAAAAGCCAGATTTATCTGTTGCTGATTGTGCAAATTAAAAAGAGGTGAAATAAAGATATATGGCATTTTTAATCTGTCTATTATGGCAAGTTGTAATTTTTGTCCTGGTTTTATAGTTTACTTTGCTCTCTGTGCTGCCATAGTGAAATATGCCCTCTTGAGCATGGGCTCGGTTTTATTCGTCCATAAATAATGGCACTACATCTTTCAGGCATAATGCTATCTAATGTAAAAAAAAAAAAAAAAAAAAAAAAGATGCGCAGGTGCAGAATTTTGAGGAAACGGAGTGACTGCACAATTCAGCAGTGTTTTAACGATTACTTTCATACTGAATGATTGGCATGATTAATTTGATTAGCATGTTTGCTTCTGGAGTGAGGAATCGATTCCCACCTCTGCCATTTATAGGTAGAATTTGCATGGCCTCTCTGTGCTTCAGGGTTTCCTCCAGATACTGGGGACAAGGTTTTCCACCCAGTCCAAAGACACACATTGTAGGCTGATTGGCATGTGTAAATTGTCCATAGTGTGTGAATGAGTGTGTGTCTTCTGATGGGTTGGCACCCTGTCAAGAGTGTATTCTGCCTTGTGCCCCTAGTCGGCAACCTTGGGTAGGATAAGCAGTAGAGAAAACGAATGAATGTGTATTTGGGTGGATGGATGGATTGATAGATGTTACATTGGTAAGAGCACTCAAGTTACTACATAACAAATTCTCCAATAAAAATGATCAATTATAACAACTTCCTCTTCTGCATTCAAAACCATTCCATCATTGTATCCTTAGAATTTGACAATATAACGATTATCATTATACTTTCCATATCTACATTTCTACAACCTATGATATTCAAATATTCCATCAAACTGTTGCAAAACAGTATTTATTAAAAATACAAAAATATATAATTAATATTATTAAACTTTGTATGTTCCCAAGGCTTTGTACAAACAATATGAGGCTTAAATGGATAAGGCTGGGTTGTTGATGTGAAGTTTGGGGTTCAAGCCCAACACTGCCGAGCTGCCATATGCCCTTAACCTTACCGTCCTTTTTTTTTTTTTTTTTGCACTGTATCAAAGCTGACCCTGATATTCAAAGAAATGAATTCCACTGTGCTGTAATGAATATGTGGCAATAATAGAGGCTTCTATTCCCCAACTTTATTTCATTAATTCAAAACATTCCTTATCATTTTCAATACATTTACTACTTTTTTCCACTTATCACTCTGCTTTTCCTTCTTATGACCGTATATTAAGATGAAGTCATCTCTGAATGATTTGCTCATTAAATATCTAAATCTACTTTTGTATCTCTGTAAGGATGCTATATAAAGATGTCTGTTATTAAAAAGGTTATAAGCTTTGTTAGATTTTGCAATTTTTACAATTCACTATAGAATTTTATATTGAGGTATAACACATCATATTGCTTACCTTCAGAACACAATATGTTCCCTTCTGCCTTCCAAATAACGGAGGGAAGGTATGTATCCTCTGCAAGCCGCTCTCAGTTTCACTGTGGGGGAGGTATACATGTGGACGCAAAGCAAGTGTGTGACTTTACTCTGGACTGTCCTCGTGGAGAAGATGAGGCCACTTGCCGTGAGTATTGTTAGTTTCATGCATGTTATGTAATCAGAGAACATTTGTGTCCGATTTGCATTGGCTCATTTACATGTAAATGAGGTTTCTATAGAAATATCTCTCATGTCTGATTTTAGTGACACGATAGATGTTCACAGATACATTTGTTTTCTGTATTTTACATATTGTTGTTTTTTTTTTTTATGTAGAATGAACACATAGCAACATTAACCCTTTACAGTTTTGATTGATGTCTTCCCCTTTTCTGGATGACCATAAATTATGAGTATTTTAACTCTGTTGATATAAGAATGAAAACAAAAATCCCACAGCTGATCGCACAGGCACCTCCTCCATCTACTGATGATTTAAAAACTTACAGTATGAACTGAAATACACAAACTTCACCAAATTAATACTTTTAATGCATTAATATCAGATAAACATGGCCAATATAACAATAACAAAATATCATAATCATGAATATTTCTTACTAGATACTGTATTTTTGTTTTATTATTTAAAAAAAAAATCAAGTTCAAATAAAATTTTCGTTGTAGGTTCAATATATATATTTTTAATCTATAGAGATTTTAACACTTATGACAAATACAACCATATACTGTAGATATTATATTGTCATATTGTCCGGCTCTAATACCATGCACAATGTTGAGAACTACATTATAACCAAGCTTACTGAACCCAAAAGAAGAAAAAACACCAACAACTTTATTGTCTTACAAATACAGTATAGATAAACCTAAACTTTCTATAGGCATGAACAACTGGAAACACATAGGAAAATGTCATCATTCCATCCTCTACTACTGCTAACAGATAATATAGATATAGAAAACAGAGATTAAATATAGCCTTTGCATCCTTTGATCAGCCCTAAAACAGATTACAATAATGTAGTAGTGTTTTCCAACATTTTTCATACTTTCAGCTTCCTCTGCATGGATTCAAACCTGAGTCATGTGTGTGTCTATGCATGTGTGTGTGTGTGTGTGTGTGTGTGTGTGTGTGTGTGTGTGTGTGTGTGTGTGTGTGTGTGTGTGTGTGTGTGTGTGCGTGTGTGTTTTCTACAGCTGCACAGTGTGATTTCGAGGGAGATGCATGTGGCTGGCATGAATCTGAGCCTGGTGATGGTTTTGACTGGGTCAGAAGCTCACCTCAAATCATCTCCACAGAACAACAATACAAAGCACCTCCAAGGGACCACTCTACCAACACAAGCACTGGTAAGCACATACCTTTCATTGCACTAGTGACAATATGTGTATTTTGTTTATGCTTAATACATCTTGTGCTAGAGTTTAGAGACTTTAGTTCAGAGTTTAGAATACATATAACGAGTCTCTGAAAGTACATTCTAGACTATAAAGTACATTCTAGACTATAATTAGGCTTAACTCAGATGCATATTAATTAACAGAATTACTTAACTAGATGACAATACTTTACTTGTATTCACTTGATGACTAATAATGAATTTTAAAGGTTTTTATGGTTTTGTCAGTCAGTCAGTCAGTCAGTGCTCCCTGTGGCCCAGCACTAAAAAGAACTCATGGTGTTGTTATCATGTCTAATAAATCTGGTTTTATTGTACACTATTTCTTTCCTCTTTTCACATCTATCCATCACCTTTCAGGCTTTCTATTGTTCATGGTGTACATTGAGAATTCCTCTCTTTCAGGCCACTTTCTTCTAGTCCTGATGAACAGCAGCAGTTTAGCTCAGCGTGCTTTACTCCGCAGTCCCATGTTCCGGCATGCTGGCCCTGACTGTAAAATGACCTTCTGGTAACAGAAAGATCTTATTATCAGATACATTTTTGTCTGTTATGTATATAAAGATACATTTAACATTGAGTTAAATTGTATGTTTGAAATTTTGTTCATAGGCATTACAATGCTGGTATGTCGGTTGGTGCGGCCTACATGTATCTGCAAAGCGATGGCATGGACAACCTTACAGTTCTGTGGCACACACTTTATCATCAGGGCAACCTCTGGCAGCCGGTGACTGTGCAGCTTGGCCGCCAAACCAGGCCTTTCTGGATCTTGGTGTCCAAACTGAGCCTGGGTGTATATGATGGAATCTCTGCATTGGATGACATCACTTTTCACAACTGCTCGCTACCAGCTCCCATGGACAAGTGCCCTCACCCGGACTACTTCCACTGCGTGCGAAGCCGAGCATGTGTGGACCGCCTGAAGCTCTGTGACCTTGTTGATGACTGTGGAGATGGTACAGATGAGGAAAACTGCTGTAAGTTAATCTTAACAAGAGAATTTCATTCAGAGTAGCACTCTTTTCCATGGTGTTGTATCACTTCTAATACTGTGCTGTGACCCTAAATTCTATTTCTTCCAAAATTTCTCTCTCTCTCGTAGTCATTTGTCTCTCATCTCTCTTTTGCTTTTCCAGCCTCTGAGTTAATGTGCAGTTTTGAGGATGGCTTATGCAGCTGGACTCAGAATAATGAAGACATTTTTGATTGGACCTGGAACCAGGGACCTACTCCCACTCCCAACACCGGCCCCTATAAGGACCACACATGGTCCAGTGTGAGTGGGCACTACCTCTACATTGAGTCCTCAGCTCCTCAACAATTTAAAGACACTGCTGTGCTAATTAGCAGACCTTTTAATCCCACTCTCAACAAAGGAGAAGTTCCTAGGACAACTTGTGTCTTCAGGTTCCACTATCACATGCTGGGCCAGTACATCTTCCGATTAGCAGTCTACATCCGCAACTATAACAGTGGTCGTGGCCAAATGCTGTGGGTTCGCAATGGTGACCAGGGCAACCTATGGCACAGAAAGACCCTGTACATCAACAGTGCAAGGCCTTTCCAGGTGAAATCTCAGCATGTGCCCACATTTGTATTATAATGTTCAAACTACAACGTCTCCTTCAATCGTACAAACACTGAGTGATGAATAAATGCATAGAGAATGAGTACACCATGCTGGAAGGCTAAAATATTCGAAATAACATCATTCTTAAGAATGTTATTGATTAAATTTCCTTGGCATTTACTTTTGAATGCTTTTAGTGACTTTTTAGTGACCATGATGATCCAAAAGCTCTTACATACCCATACTCAAGCATAGAAAACCTCAAATACACACTCACACAATGTCACACACAGCCCTGTCCATTGCCTGATAACTATAATTAGACGTTCTTTAAAGCGGCGTAACCTTGGCAACGTGTGTTATCAGCAATATTGCGATCTCTGCCCCAAAGCTGTAAAATGTGTAGATATAGATCATTAAACACACACACACACACACACACACACACACACACACACACACACACACACACACACACACACACACACACACACACACAAACACACAGCAAATTCATTAACACTTTTAAAGCCATTTGAAACATCTGACCATTTGCTGAACATTCCTTTATATAACAGAATATATTTTATTTCACTCTTCAACATTTCAACCTCATACATTTAAAGAGTTAAATTACCTGCAGTTAGCCAGATTTTGAAGCTGATGCAAATCAAATACAAAATATCTGAGCTCTTCTTGTGCTGTTCCTTGTTCTATACTGTAATTCTACATTTTTAAACGTTATGATACTATGTTATGTTTGAAAGACATGGCTAGGAGAGATATTGGACACATTGTATGTGCAGTTGAAGATTAATCAGACTGGCTGCATAATGCAGATATGCAGAAATGCAGCCAATTTTCCTCTAATGCAGCCTTCCTCAATATTCTGTGACCTAAGATACAATTTACAACCATATGTAAATGGTATTTTTTTTCCTCTGTGAAATTTGTCTCAGATACTTGTAGAGGGCACAGTGGGGGATGACTTCACAGGAGATATTGCAATAGATGACCTCTCATTTCTGGGCTGTGAGCCATATGAGGGTAAATGTGACAAAGAGACACCAACTAATAGTTTTATTATAAACCCACTATAAAACAAGTATGTGTGTACATTTTCATATTTGGATCATTTTATTCTTTTATATGTGTGTTTAGGTGTACTCCCTTCATTCGAAGCCAGCACTATGGCTCCAGCAGTCACTAATCCTACATTGCCCCCTCATAGCTGTCTACTTGGCCAGTTTGTGTGTGGGACGTACGGAGAGTGTGTGAGCCACAACAAAGTATGCGATTTCAGATGGGATTGTTCGGATGGCTCTGATGAAAAGGGTTGTGGTATGTCTGTGTTGATCTTCATATCCATCTATCAGTCATTACCTCCAAATCCCATTCCCACATACACTTGTTCTCCCTTTCTCTCAAAATGTTCAGTGATGGAACAGTGTCATTTTGAGGGTGGAAATCTATGTGGGTGGAATTTGGACAGCCCCAAACCTCCAGTTCAACTACATGCTTTCCAGTGGCTAATAGGACAGGGAGAAACTATATACCATGGAGAAGAAAATCACAGGCCTGTTAATGACCATACTCTGTAAGTATCTGCATGTGTGTATTGTGTATGTATGGTGTTCTGTTTTTCAGTCCAATCCAAAAGTCTTGGAACTCTGTACTGTATGTATAATGAGTTGGAAATTTTGGTGTGATCAAACAAGTATAACAAATAAAAGGTTTTTAACATGTACACACATACACTTGAATCTAGCCTTAAGCCAGTAATTTCTGTGTCAGTCCCAAGCCCGGATAAATAAAGAGGGTTGTGTCAGGAAGTTCATCCGGAGTAAAATGTGCCAAATGTAATCATGCAAGTCGTCAGTGTGAATTTGTGACAGTGTGAATGATGTGTGACAAAAGAGCAAGATTCAAAGGAAAGGTGTACAAGATAGAAGTGAGAGCAGCTATGTTGTATGGGAAACTGTAGCAGTGATACAAAGACTTGAGGCAGAGAGATGAAGGTAGCAAAGATGAGGATGCTGAGGTTCTCTTTAAAAGTGACGAGGATGGACAGGATTAGGAACGAGCAAATCAGAGGGACAGTTCAGGCTTGATGTTTTGGGGACAAGGTCAGAGAGGATAGATTGAGATGGTTTGGACATGTACAAATGTTTGAAGGAAGGAGAGTGGTTCTATTTGTAGATGGATATTGGAGATTGCCAGGTAAGAGGTCAAGAGGAAGGCCAAAGAGGAGATATATGGATGTGTTAAAAGAGGATATGAAGGTCATTTGTGTGAGAGTAAAGAATGAGTTAAGTGGAAACAGACGATTCGCTGTGGTGACCCATGGAGGGTAAAGCTGAAAGTAGAAGAGGGTATGTAAATATTAGGAAATAAAAGCTAATATTTCATATTTATATTTTGATCTTAAGCTTTGATGTTTTCAAAGTATAGTTAAAAGTTCTTTTTTATATGTGTTAATTAGAAAACTTTAACATGTTAATATGTAAAAATGTATTATATTATAATATGTTTATCTCTGTAAAGTACACTTTAGATACAGTTCATTCTTATATCTAAAATAATATATATCATCCAGTTGTTAACCCTTTCAGTTGTGCAATTTTTTATGTGTGTATGCATGTATATCTGTCTTTTTGTGTTGGACTTAGTGGCACTGCAGAAGGATGGTACATCTATGCAGATAGCTCTAATGGTGGATATGGCCATGTGTCTGATCTTATAACCCCACTCATCACTGCCACAGGGCCCCAGTGCACCATGGAATTCTGGTACTATATGAGTGGCTTCACTGTTGGAACACTACAGGTGGATGCTTTAAATATCATCTCTGAAATTCATTATGAAACAAACATAAATCGATACAGTACTTTAGTGCAAGCACTAAGCACCTCACATTTTATGCTCTGTGTTACATTCTTATTTTTATTATTTCCAAATTTCTGTGAATTGTCATGAAGGATTAAACCTATTGTGGACATTTAACTACATTTATTTACTTTAGTTCCATTTAACGACAACCTGTTTTTCATTCATGTGTTTGTAGGTTTTTATTAAGTCTGGTAATGTCACACATGAGGTGTGGTCTGAAACAGGAAACCAAGGCAGGCGCTGGATGCTTGGCAAAATTTTCATCGGAATCCGCCAAAATATTCAGGTTCGAATAAACAATTTCAAAAATGTACATTAAGAGAACAACGTCTGCATAATTTGTGAAATCCACCTCTATATATTTCCCAAACTTGGCCAGCATTTTGTCTATAAATTTAGGTAGGAGCTAAAGCAGGTGATATTAAAAGAGTTCGTATGAGCATAGTTTAGACCAGTGTCAGACATGTTAATAGACATGGAATAGTCACCAGTACTCTGAATGCTGGTATAATGCAAGATTTTCTTAACTGTAATTTTTTCAGTAGTGGTTAGTGATGCTTATGACCTCATTCAGAGCTTTTTTTTTATAAGCATACACTGTAAAGAAACTTGTGTATTTTATAAATATGTTTTTTTAATCTAGCATACTAAGTTTAAATGTTATTTTTTATTTTGTCAGTTATGCACAGTGTTTTTCTTATCTAAAATGTTTTAGTTGATTTATTGCACACTCCCGTAATAACAACAGGCAGGGTCAAAGGAACGGCAGACACAACAACGTACAGTAGGCAAGGCAGTAACAGGGTCGATAATAACAGGCAGAAGGTCGGGGCAGGCGGCAAACAATCGTAAACGCAGACACAGAAATAAATCAAGAAACAGGGAATCGGAAACAAACAGGAAACGCCCAGAATGACAGCCGGAGCAAGTCGAGACTTCGCACCAAGGTCAAGTTCCTTTAAATAGGAAGTGGGTGATTGGAACTAGGTGGCGGTGTAATCAGTGCCAGTGAAGGGTTATGGGAAGCCGGAAGTGGTTAATATTCAGGTGAACGTTCCCTCTGATGGGGCTCGGAGGATTAGGCCGGTGCCTCATTCATGACAGGCACACACTTCCCCATGCTCACCAACAGCAAAAAAAAAAACAGATACTCTACACACAGAAAACGCAACAGTATCCTAACTAAGTGTATAACAGGCTTGTGTCGCTAAAACAATTGAATTAAATCGATTCCATTCTGCCGGTGGAATGGAACAGCAGTGAACTGCTAAACAAAAATTCAAGGCCTTACTTTCTGAGCCTCCTTCATAGATAAAGCTGGCCAAATAACTACAAATATACCAAATTGTCACCCTTGCCATGTATCAATTGTTTGATGTACAGCATATCTTTGTATATCACATAGTGATATACTAGATATACATAGTGATATATTAGATGTACTACTTTTCTAGATGTAAAAGATATAGTAAGGCAGTGTGACTGACTCTAAGCCACTCAACTTTCCTTCTCGAAAGTTGAGTAACGTTGGTTTTGCTTTGTTACAAAGAACTAATATATGCCTTTGTCCTTTGCATGATTATGCTTGTGTGTCATTTTTGCTTGTTTGTTTATCTGCAATCGTATTGTTCTTCCCGTCAGCTATGATAGACACATTTCTTTCCATTAGTTGCCTGGGTTACGTATGTATGTGTGGGCGGAGCTTTAAATACAGGGGTGGGACCCATTTGTGTTAGGGGCGTGTTTGGTTTGGTGATTTCAAATGTTGACATTGGCTTGCAAAAATCGGAGACCCTGCCTTTAATGCATGAAAATGCTATCTGAAAAATCTTTTAGTAATAATTGTATACAATACAAAGTGCACTATAGTGTATTTTCCAGTGTTCTGGGGCAATTTGAAGTGCCAGAACTGATGCCAGGCTCCCAACACTGGATTTCACTAATATTTTTAGACAAATTAAACCATAATTTCTTAACCATGTCCCCCTACCCTACCACCCATCCCATACTACCCCTACCCTGCCCTACCCTATCCTACTCACTCTACCCACTCTACCCTACACCACTAAACCCAACCCTACCCTATCAAAATGACCTTACCCACTTGATCCCCAAAAGCATTATATGTTAATATAATGCACAAAATATTTATTTTTGATACAACCACAAACCAATGAACTAGATTATATGTATAAAAATATACACACAGTGTTGGTTTTTAAAGAATGCTTCTGTGCAAGCTTGTGTGAGTGTTTGATCAAATTTGGTGTCAATTGATGAAAGTAGATCTTGAGTTGAACAGATTTGTTCAGAAATACTGTATCACAGCCTTCTTTTCTTAACCGACACTTTATCAAAACTCAATCCACACCAAAACACACAAACATCCACAGGCTCATGGACACTTTAATGCCCAGTACTTAGCTGTGAAGTGCTCTTCTGCGGCTCCCTGCAATTGCTGAAGTGTCTTCTCTGAGCATACTGGGTATTTCAGGTCTAAATGCTTTTCTGCTCCTCTTTTTACTGTTTGATTTTTACATAACCTTTGTTTATAATCTATTTTATCTCTGTCTCTTTTAAAACTATGTACATTTTTGCTGACTAGAATGTAAAATTATTTACAATCTTTTATTTAAAGTGAATACATTTATTTTGTTTAAACAAAATACATCTTAATGTTATGAAATAATAATTAATACGATTTTTACTTTTGCAGAATGTGTTTAAAAAGATGTTTATATTAAATGATATTGTGCTTTCAGGTAATCCTCCGAAGTAAGCGAGGTGTTAGCTACATGGGTGATGTGGTGGTTGATGATGTAGAGTTTATTGACTGTGCACCTCCAGTCATCTCGGGTTTCCCCTGCACAAAGTCTGAGTTTGCATGTGCTAATGGTCTCTGTATTCCTGATGGTAACCTATGTGACTTTATCGACCACTGTGGGGATGGTTCAGATGAGAACCACTACATCTGCAGTAAGATATTATAATTATATATCGGTTTAAAAAAAGTAATCAATTGCCACTTTTGTTTGCTGCAATTTTAAGCAGGGTTTATTTATTTAAATAAATTAGTTAAAAATAACTCCTCAGGATATGCCCATATCTCTTATAATGATTATTATTCTTATCTTATTTCTATTTGAACTTTCTATGTAGAACATAGGAACTACTGTATGATGATCTGTAGAACTGTCAAACTTCTCAGGGAGCGCCACACAGTTCGGTAACAGAGAGTACAATCCGGAAATCGAATCAAATCCAAAATGCTAATCCAAAAAACATGTAGTACAGGAAACAGGAAGGTTGAAACACTTTGGCACTAGAAAACAATAATCTACTATTAATGAATATTAAACAAAAAATAATGCAGTGAAACTAACAATACTTCATGCAAAAGTGATGGAAAAACCCATTTAAATACCTAACAGACAGGAAGTGAGTTCATGACCCAAAGGTACCTATGGTGGTCAGATGTTGTTGTTTTTTTTAAGTTAACGTATGTTTCATATTAACATCATGCACTTATATCCTTGATGTATGCACTTTGTGGTTTTTAGTGGCCCATGATTATTAATTAAATAAACAAAATCAACACTTCATACAGTCTTTTTGCTTCTCCCAATGTCCCTCAGAGTACAATTATGATCATATTAACCCTTGTATGTTGTTCGGCTCTGTGGGACCCATATTCATAAACATCAATAGTTTTGAAAAACTTTGCTTCCTTATAAATGTGTTGATTTTTTCCCCCTCATAACTTGATTAAATTTGATTCTTTTTTTTTCTTTTTTTTAATTACATTTTATTAAAATAAAATGTGTAGCACTTTAATTAAAAAATGTGATTTAATAAAGGTAAAGGGGAAATATTAACCATACAGTATATGCTGTTTATATTGCTTGTAATTGGGATGAAATAATCATCTGTAGATTATTTTAACATAATTTTTTTTATTTTAAACCCAAAAACGCAGCGGGTCCAGCAGACCCACGAACACTGGCTGAGTGACAAAAATGCGAACAACATACAAGGGTTAATTTATATAGCTATTAATTTTTAATATCGGTAATGGAGTGTTTGATCCAGTTACACCTTGCATATAAAACAAGTATATTTTTCTGTGTCTGTGTGTTTGTCTCTATTTTCCAGAGGGCTTTCATGCGCACTGTAACTTTGAATTTGACCTTTGCGCCTGGCACCAACTGGATAGTGATAATTCTGATTGGCTGATCAAAGCAGGAAGAACGCCTACAATGGAAACAGGTCCAGCTACTGACCACACTCTACGCAACTCATCAGGCCACTACCTGTACAAGGAGAACTATTTCTCCAAATCCTCTGGAGACATGGCTCGAATCTCCAGTCCAGTGATTAGCCAGAGCAGCAGAGAATGTAAGGTCAGATTTCCCTTAAAGCAAATCAGCTACCACCTAACAGGAGCACAGTAGATTGTTTACAGTACAAAGGGTCAATATTTTGGAAAAAGTAAGGCAATGGAATTGATTGATAGATGGATGAATAGGTGGCTCACTGAGTGATTAAGAGGTTGATTGAATTAACTGTGTGAAATTGTGCTAAGCTGTAAACAGACAGGTTTCCAAAGCTCACGCTGTGATATTGTAAAACTTCAGTCATAAGGATTTAATAATCCTGGTTGCTCTTTACATTTATCAGCTATCAGTCATTGCACAGGAGAGAGAGAGAGAGAGAGAGAGAGAGAGAGAGAGAGAGAGAGAGAGAGAGAGAGAGAGAGAGAGAGAGAGAGAGAGAGAGAGAGAGAGAGAGAGAGAGAGAGAGAGAGAGAGAGAGAGAGAGAGAGAGAGAGAGAGAGAGAGAGAGAGAGAATGTGAATATGTTTGTATGTGAACAATGAAAGAAAGGAAAGGCTTTATCATGTCCTATGCCTTTTCATGCTTGTTTGTGAACGCACATGAATCATTTTTGTCAAATCATTTCGGAGGAATTCTGTTTCATTTTAAGAGACAGCCGTGCAGGAATCAATCAACTATTCATTTTGTATGTCTGTGGAAGAAACAAAGGGACAAAGAGAAAGGAAAATGTAGATGATTGGCCACCTGGAAGAGACCTGTTGTTCACCCTCAGATGCACCTACAATACTAATCAATTGCACTCCGCAATCCTGCCAGGGAGCCAATTAGAATGTGGCCGAGACAGAAAGACAGAGAGAGAGAAGGAGAGAGACAAGAAGAGAAAGGGATACCCATATGTGTTTGTTGTATGTGCGTCTTATTTCAGATTCATTCCGCCTTTACTGTTCTAATAAGCTGAACTCTTCTTGGAAGGCTTTCTACTGTACTAGATTTTGGAGCATTAGACAGTGAGATCACAGTGATGTTGGGTGAGGATGTCTGCAGTGCAGTCAGTGTCCCAGTTTATGCCAGAGTTCAGTGTAGTTGAATGAATGATGCTTGTGTTTTTCCACACCAAAGGTTTTTTCCATTTTTTTCCACAAAAACATCTTCATGGACCTCAATTTGTGCACGAGGTACTGTCAAGCTGGAACAGATTAGGGCCTCTTACAGTAGTTCCAGTGAAGGGAAATTATAATGTTACAACATACAAAGATATCTTACACAGCTGTGCGTCCTACTTTGTGTTGACAGTTTGGGAGAGACCCACATACGGGATGTGGAAGCCTAGTGGTTAAGGTGTTGGAATACCATTCGGAAGGTTGTGAGTTCGATTCCTACGTCCACCAGGTTGCCACTGCTGGGCCCCTGAGCAAGGCCCTTAACCCTCAATTGCTCAGTTGTATAAAAATTCTGGATAAGGGCGACTGCTAAATGCTGTAAATGTAAAACATATGGGTTTGCTAGTCAGCTGTCCACATACTTTTGCCCATATCAACTGGATGTTGACAGCATATATAGAACACATTATAAATCTGAAAAAAAAAAGTGAGGCCAAAACAGAGTGAATATAAGTAGAACATAGAACATATGATCTTTGGTTAACTCTATGATATTAATACCTCTAAAAGCATTTTTATAAAATTCTTGATGAGCATCTTTCTTTATTGTAGATGGTGTTTTACCTGCATATGTCTGGTGAGGGTGCTGGCACTCTGAGTGTGTACATGATCACAAAATCATCCCTTTCCCTCGTCCTCAACCTTACCGGGTATCAGGGCAACTACTGGATCAGACAGGAAGTACCCCTTTTCTCCAAAGAGCACTTCCAAGTCATGTTTGAGGGAAAGATGGGTGGAAACGGAAGGGGAGATATCAGCATCGATGACATCAATTTCTCACCTGGCTGTCTTTTTACCCATGATCACAAGACAAACCTCCCGGACCCTTCACCTACTGGTATGCTTTTATTCTGTCAGCTCACTTTTTTGCTTTAACTTATTTTGCTTTTAGCTCAGGAATAGCAGCAGCAGCTTTCTTCTGCTCTGTTTGTTCAAATGCAATGCACTGTGGACTGGAAACCTGATAGCATTCAAGGCACTTCAATTCCCCATCCACTGCTCAGTCAGATCTATGGCTTTCATGAATTATTGCTTTTTCTTTTCATTTTTTAACCAATATTTTTTCCTTTTCCTCTGTCACTGAAATATTTAATTCCCTCTTGAGGTGTCTGTAGTTTTATATTGCTAATATTCTTACCTCATTTTTTTATTCCATACAATGCACTCAGTCTCTTTTCTTCTCTCTTTCTCTCCCCGGGGTTGGCCTGTATTTTCTCACTGCATTGAGCACTGATAGGTCGTCTGTAGCGAGTTTTGCCTCTAAGAAGCACCTCAATTGGTTCTCTGCCGATAACACAAGGTCTACTACTACCAAAAGAACACAGCTAGATATAGACACATCTAGCCGTTAGTTGTCTAGTGCTGTGTAGTCTGGGGTGAAGGAAAAGAAAGAAGAGTTAATAGTTGAAAGTATATTCAGTATATTCCATTATAATTTATTTTTCTGAGATCCTAAAAACAGATATTAGTATTTTTTGTTGTAAATTGCAGAGATTAGGTGTTTGTCCTTTGATCAGTTCTCTCTTTAAACATGTTTTCTTATCAGTAAATCTGTCCCTGCGTCCGTCTTGCCAGAAATTGTGTAAGCAAGGCTTTCTGTGTGAAAAGCAAAGGGGCCTTTGAGTATCCCTTCAGTTATTTTCACGTCGACTCCTCTGAGACAGAGGCAGAATGAGTGTGAACGCAATACAGAGGGAGGTAAGACGTTCTAATCCATAGTTGGGTTTTCACATTGATTGACAAGACTGCAGGGTGTGAGAAATGGGAACAAATGTCCCCGTGCTACAAAAAAGCTGTGTGTGTGTGTTTTTCTCAAGAGTATTAGTGTATAACTCTAATGTGACTTGGTCTGTGTGTGGTCTCTCTGAGAACAAAGACCCTGCTATGTCCGTGTCTGTCTGCTCCATCTCAGACACTGTGAGTCTGCATAAATGTGTATGGATGTCTAGCACAGTCTTATAAGAGTTTGCGATATTACATTAAGAAAAAGCATTAAACTTGGCCTGTGGCAGAGTTAACGACTATTTTATAGCTTTAATTGGATGAAATTCGACAGTCATCTTTGCCTGATGCGATACCTTCAAATTCTTTTTCGAGATCCCGCTGAGATTACAGTTTAAAACACAGACATTAATCTAACAAATACCTTCAAGTCAGGTCAGGGTCCTGCTTTAAGACATAATTTCGTTAACACTGTGACAAACCTATGAAGTTTGAGTAACTTGAGGTAAATTTAGGTTAATATCAGATTTTATAATATCTCAAGAGTACTGTATGGAGTTAAGGAAAAATGCCTTGAAGATATGTTCATAGTTTTATGTACATTTTTATTCATTCAATAATTCTTTGATGTACAGTAAGAATCCATCTTGCTTGGCATATGTTTCACTTAGTGATTTATTTATTACTATGTTATTAGTAATAAACTTTATAGCCCTGATTTACAGGTACCATGTATCACTTTAAAGATATATATATATATATATATATATATATATATATATATATATATATATATATATATATATATATATATATATATATATAAAGATGTATATATATAAAATATTAATCCATTCAATTAATGGAATTTCAATTTTAATGAATTAACACTAATTTATCTGATGTTTTATTTATTTATTTATTTTCACAAAAAAGATCATGAAGAATTTATAACATTGGGGGGAAATCTATTCTTCATGATATTTTGTGTTAAAAAAAAAAGTAGAAACTGTTGTTAGTTAAATTTCTGTTAAATCTTTCCATAATCATCGCTATGTACAGTATAATTTGATAAATATACTTGTATGAATATACAGAGTTCAGTGTACAGATTAATACAATACTATAAGTTTGACCTATTTTAGTTTAACTATGTTAGTGATGATGATTTAAATGAAATATTCAAATTAAATGAAATTAAAAAAATAAATTAATCAAACACAGTCTCTCAGTGGACCACAACATTTCAGTGAATACTGTTAAATATTATAGACTGTGATACTTCATTTAAAAAAATGACACTGTTTTATCTGAACCACACAGTGGCACAGTCTTTGGAAGAATGGAAGGATGAAATAACGGAGCCGACATATGACATTTTCATTTATTAACCATGAAACAGTTCTGCACTCTGAACGTTACTAGATTATTTATTTATTTATTTTATTCTTATTGTGGTCTCTAATCATCAATGACTCAAATTAGCCATAGAATTAACTAACAATACAATACACTACAATACATATTTACGATAGTTAGATAAACTACCTTTATAAATATGCAAAGGAAAGATTAGATAGATTACTTTATACACATTTTAGTAAACTGTATTGAAATAAATATCAAATTGCCCCTGGTTGATGCTTGGGATTAATTAGATGTTCATTAATATAAATATAATGTGATATCAAAATAATATAAAATTGTAACAATTAACCAGTTTGTTTTTTTCTAATGAATGGATACTCATTAAACTTTTTGCTTAATTAATTTTGTTTGTTGTAAATATTGGAATATTGAATATAAATGATAGTGCATATGATGAATAAGGAGTGTGAATAGTTTGCAACTTGTAATGACTAAATGTGTTGATAATAGATAACACTTCCACACTCAGCCCACAGTCAGCCCAGGGCAAAGCATGCCAAGATCTATTTAGAATATATCACGTGTTCAGCATCTCTGCTGTTAGCAAGGTTTCAGTCACGCTAATAAGATGACATGTTGACAAGTTTCACTGTTGGATCAGATCAGAAATTTTAATCCGGTTTGAAGTATAAATCTGCAGTCAGGGTGCATGAGGCCATGTGGATTTGATCAGCATCAAATCACATATCAGATTCCGGCTCAGGGTTTTTAATTATTTTTACTTTGTTCTGAAGCCACTGGAGAGATTCCTTGATGAGAGATATGACTCAGACAATCCCACCACGCTTCGTCTTAGTAATGTCACAGAATTTCTTTCAAATATCTTATGATAGTGTAGGATTTTGTGTGTGTGTGTGTGTGTGTGTGTGTGTGTGTGTGTGTGTGTGTGTGTGTGTGTGTGTGTGTGTGTGTGTGTAGGTGGAGATCTGATCTTGCACATACCTGAACATGCACAGCGTTGTATTTTTAACTTTGTTAGTGATTCCATGGGGAAAAACCCTTGTTCTTGGAGAAGAAGAGAAGAGAAAATAAAATAAGGATGACTGAAAGGGTGTAAAAAGACCTGCTGTTTGGCCTTGAGCTCTCCACAGGAAGAAAAGATTAGAGAATTTATGAATTCTTTTCATCACTCATTACAGAAACCTCCCCTCTTCCTCACGCCTCATCACCCCTTTAATACCCTAACATTCCCACAGATACACACACACACACACAGACACTGCACATTTCCCCATCTCTACACACTTGTGTTACACAATGCACAATATATTTTGCTCATTTGTTTTATATCACATATTATCTGTGTCTGTCTGTCCTCAGATTTATGCCCACTAGGTTTACTTCAGTGTGATAACGGTGACTGTTACAAACAAGATCAACTATGTGATTTTATTGACAACTGTGGAGACAACAGCGATGAGAAGAACTGCGGGACGTCCTGCTCGTTCGAAGACGGTCGTTGCGGATGGAAGAGCTCTCGTGCAGACAATTTTGATTTAATGCTAGGCACTGGCTCTGCCCAAAGCATCAGACCACCATATGATCACACACTCATGAATGAAAGCGGTAGGAAGATGAGCTATTAAAGCTTTTACATCGGCTGCATTTACACTTTGGGCCTTGATGCACCATTTAGATATTTTCACACTGACTCATATCCAGTTCCCAGAGTCACATCTAATACAGTATAATAGCATATATGTTGGTCCACATAAGCTAAATTATTTCTTACTGCTTATAGTCAACCTCCAATATGTAAAAAAAAGGAAAAGTAAATAGCTTGCATGAGGCAAAATGGGTTAGGAATGGGCAAAAGTATCGGGACATGTAAACAGGCACAGTGTAAATCCAGAATGTAAGGTAAAAGCACAATTCAAAAAAGACAGGCAAAGTTCAGCAGAGCGAAACAGGAACATCAGAGCTACATCATTAACAGAAACGCATCCTTAAAAGTCTGGAATGAATGTGAACGGACATGTGACGTTACGTGATGTGACAATAATTACTCAGTCCCTCTCTGTGTGATGAAAATATGCTACCCACAAAGCCACTATGCTCAAAGCTACCCACAAAGCCACTATGCATTTAACCACATTTGTATACAGCTGTACAGTACATTTGTATACAGCTGTACAGTACAGCAGCAATGTATTTTGTATTTCTATTCCAAAGCTATGCAATCGCTAGAATGAACATGCATGTGTATGCAAGAGGTTTGATTTTATTGAGTTTATGTTCTTCCAGTACATAAGGGGTTTCCTCAGGGTACTCCAGTATCTTCCACAAGTCCAAATACCTGCAATTTAGGGTGATTGTCATCTCTGAATTGTCAGTTGTCATTGTGATTGAGCCCTGTGATTGTGCCCCATGTAATTCCTAAGATAAACTCCAGGCTTTTTGTGGCTATGTGTAGGATAAGTGCTACAAAAAATACTATAAAAAAAGACTATAATAGCATTTGTGAAAACCTTCTGTTGGTATTTTGTCCATTCATGAACTTTGTGTAATACTAGAATAAAAAATAAGTCCATTTCCTGCAAGCTGATCATTACGTTTTTGAACTCAGCAGCTGTGTCTATATAGTAATTAAATTAGCACTTATGAAAATATGTGCTAATTTACACCTGTCTACAATCCTGAATCACTTTTATTCTCTGTGATCCTAAACCTCTCTTTTTTCCTCTACGTCCCAGGCCATTTTGTATATTTGGCAGCCACTCCTGTGGGTCTAAAGGGGGATAAAGCTCATATGAGAAGTTTTTTATATAAAGAGACCAGTGCCATCTGCAAACTGACTTTCTGGTACTACATCTCCCACAAAGCAACAGGAGTCATCCGTCTCTTCTTAAAGGTAAACCATGTCAAACTTTTCAGTGTTAGTTGCTGAAACTTCAGCCAGAATTACGTCCTTGTCAAAGAGACTGTAATTTTTTTTCCAGTTTATTATTAATCATATTATTATTCCTGTAGTTACAGCACATCCACACAGACTTGGCATAATCAATGTCTAACAATAACAACAACAACAACAACAATAATAATAATAATAACACATCCACACAGACTTGGCATAATCAATGGCTAACAATAGCAACAACAGCAATAGCAACAACAACAACAACAACAACAACAATAATAATAATAATAATAATAATAATAATTATTATTATTATTATTATTATTATTATTATTATTATTATTATTATTATTATTATTAATAATAATAATAATAATAATAATAATAATAATAATACCAACAACAACAACAATAATAATATTATTATAAAAAAAGTATATTTTTATATTACAATTTAAAAGTATATTTGACATTTACTCGGTGCTCTGTGCTAGAGTAGTCAGTAAGCTTACCAAACCTATAGGGGCTTTTTACACCTGGTCACTTCATGCGTTTTCTGTGATCCGATAGCTATCCGATCGTAAAAAGACCAGGTGTAAATACCCTCCGAAACTGTTTCGAGATGGATATAAATCCGATTGTTCAAACCACTTCAGGAGGTGGTCTGGGACGCATTTCAGATGAAACTGGACAGGTGTAAATGCATGTGGTTGTTCAAGCCACATATGTCAGCACTATACTCCTCCCAAATGGAAGTAAGTCACTCACAGGTGACTTGTGAGTCGTGCATCGTGCCAGAAACAAATATGTTTTCCCACCAGTGCTGGCTTCCATCTTTCACCCAGGTGTCTCATTGGGTCTTAAAATGCACTGCTGCCGCCAGCGAAAATGCAGCAAACAGTAACTGCTGTTTTTTCATAGCAACCGCATACACCAAAGCGTGTTCAATTTCAATTATTAAGAAATGAGGTAAAATATATTTGCATTTTGGGCGGGAGTAAAAGATCGGATTGATATCCGATTCGCCAAGACGCATTTATGTGGCCTGATGTAAATGGAACAGTTTTAACAAATCAGATAGCTATCGGATCAGAGAAAACACATGAAGTGACCAGGTGTAAAAAGGCCCTTAAACATCTGTGTGTCTCTGACTTAAACAAACACTCTTACTTTAGTTCCTTTCAGCTGAGCTGTTCTGAGATTTACTCAATTATTGATCAACATAAACAGTGGGCTACTAGTAATGTAAATATGAATATGGCTTCTTAGAAAGTATAAAAATGAGCAAATATCTCTCACTAACCACACAACAATTGGCCACATAACAATTTCGAACCTAATAAATCAGTCACAAATCAGTTAAGTATCCCAGCCATGCTTTGACATTTCCTTGAAGCTAAAATGACACTAAACTGGAAGCCACTTAACGAGGAAGGAAAGAGAAGCATGGATTACATAATTTATGTTTATGTTCTGTAAAGCTGCTTTGAGACAATGTCTATTGTAAAAAGCGCTACACAAATAAACTTGAACTGAATTTGTCAAACTCTAATAATCAATTTTTTTTTCTGTAGATAATTAGCATTAAAATTATTTGCAGTGGGATGATCACATAGCTGTCATTGCTACATTAGCTCATATGCAGAGTTACACTGTGTGCACTATACATGCCTGGATCTCAGTTCTCTGGCCTTGCAAAACAAATTTGGTACATTTACTTCCATGTTCCATATTGATTAAAGCTAAAGCTAGAGTTCTTAGGTCTAACTGTAAAACTGTACATTTGTCATGTGACCAGACTGAAATCAATGGAGCAATTTAGGATCTCGGCTGGCTGCACTCCTCGGCTTGTTGCCTCCTGCATGAGGAAGCAGGGGTGTGATCGATAGGCTCACAGTGTGTAACGTTGTTTCAGTCTACCTGCAATATTTGCTTTGGCAACAATGTGATAAGATTCTTGCCAATAATGTACTTCTGATGTGAACAAAAACGTTTACGTGCATGTGTGTGTGTCTCAGAGCACAGCTGTAATAAGAAATTCGAAGTTATACCTTTAATATTTAATCTATTGTATTGCCAAACCCACAGCCTACCAGAGATTCTCCCACGATTCGCTGCTCCATTAGTTTATAACATGGAACTAACTTGTCTCACAGACATTCCATGGGATTACACAAGACTATATTACTAAATTACATTAAATAACATTACATTACATTAAATAAAAGTTACTAATGTACAATGTGTAATGATGCTTCATTATGTTTTAGCACTGGTAAGTTGTAAGTAGTAGAAATTGTATGAAAATTAAGTTGTGGTAATGGCTCTCCTATCACTCCATCCTGTGTAGATTATTCATGCATAACAGCATGGTCCAGCGATTGTTGTCTTTTACTTTCAACATCATTGCATACAATAAACATTATGAAGCATCATAACGTATGCGATTATCCAGACATGATTATATGAGACATTATTATTGAACATTTCATCCATACTTAATAAAGAATTTATGTGCCATGTTCCCACACAAAAGGCGAATTTAGTCTGTCTTTGTTCTGTTGTTTGTTGCCTTGATTTCAGACAGAGAAATATACCCTCTTCTGGGTAATCCGATGATCTTAAAGTAGCTTTGCAGCTCTATTTGTGCCATCTGTACCAATAGCTGAGCAATGCCAACTTGCCCATGTGTTTATCTGTTCACCCAAACAACAGAGCAGCTTTCCACTACCATCTGGCTTTGCAGTTAAGATGGATACACTCCCAGACACTCTGTGTGTGTATGTGTTTGTGTGTGTGTGTGTGTGTGTGTGTGTGTGTGTGTGTGTGTGTGTGTGTGTGTGTGTGTGTGTGTGTGCGTGTGCATGTGTGTGTGTGTGTTTGGTGCAGATTATAGATTATTATTATTGCAATATTATTTTTTCCTGTTTGTTTACATTCATTAGTTATTAATAATGTACTGAAATGTACTCCTCAGCTCTCGTGTTTGTATAATATATTCATCATATAATCAGAATAACAAATTATTTGTCACACACTCATCTAAACAGACAGACTATCATCTCTTTCACACACATTTTTTTATCCCAATATCATATATCACTGTTTATCAGTGTGCTGAGGTCGGACATCATCAGACAAAAATCTACTACAATTATTGCCCCGAGGTTGTTTAGACTGCTGAAACACACACAGACTCACACACACACACACACACACACAAGAGACTATAATGCATTTATAATATAAACACTCACCTTATTCTGTTCAGTCATCCATGCCTAATATTTGATTAAGACTGCACTTGCGCTACCTCACTTATAAATCTCTTGAAGTTCTACACCGAGGCTGGCTGCTTTGTCTGCATTATGTTTTGCTTATAACAATAATGCTTCCCTCTACACAGCAGTAGACTGATCCATAGACTGATGGATTGACTGTATAGTGCCAATAACAACGCAATTATTTTTCACCCTTTGCTAAACTCTAAGAAGCACAGGCCCGTCTCCTGCCCCGTGCTGCACGATGAATTGGCTTAGATTGCAATAAGTGCCAAAAACATACTGTAGATTGCCACACATTTTCAAGCATCTTGGTAGTCGTACTTTTTTTGCAGATATCAATAAAAAGTATATGCAAATATTTCATTTGTTGAGGAAAATGTAATAACTTCTTTTCCTCAGCCTGCAAGAGTTCCAGAATTATTTTAAATAAAAAAAAACAAAATCTACCATGTGTTGGCTACAAAAGGGTAATGATTATGCTGGATTCCACTTACTTCACCATTAGAAATTCGCAGGTCATTTTCAACCTCGCTGCATTCAAGAAAAAACATTAAAAAATAAACATGGACACCTCGATGTTCATTAATTGTTAGCCAGCTAGCTGTGTCGAGTGATGTATATTTGAAAGAAATTTGATTGAATGTTTATGGAGGTGAAGCGAATAATTAAATATATTAAGGCCATTCTTTCTGATGAGGAACAAGAAAGTCAAGAGAGGTTTTTTTTCTTATTTTTCTGCTTTTCTCAGCTGTAGTCTCAGCTGTAAGTAGTGACCTTAAGCCAAAAAGAGCATTATTATGGATGGATGGATGGAAGAATGGATGTATGATTTGATCCATTGTACTGCTGCCAGTTGGCTGTTTAGATAATTGCATGAATGAGCAAGTGTTCTTAATAGAATGGATGAGCTATCCTGATATCACCTTTATTGAACATTTATCTGAACATCACTATTACAAATCTATTACAGTACTTCAGTACGACAGAAAGAGCAGGAAACTGTTTTAGCTGGACCTCCTGGAACAATGTATTTCAGCTGGACCTCCTGGAATGATCTATATGTCCATTTCACCAAAGGGTCTTTTAAAAGAAACAGTGAAATTCAGCTAGTGATTGTCAGGTCATGAGTTATCAGCCAGATTCACAAATTTAGATCCTTAAGCAAGATTCAAATGCTTACATGCTTAAATTCTGCTCTACTTATTAATGTGTTGCTGTATTAAAGCATCTGCCAAATTAATAAGGATAATGCTTGCAGTAGGATTCTGAGTAAGAGTTTGGATTACATATATAAAAATCCATTCATTACACTGACTCTAATGCATTTTGAATATATTGTATTGATATTTAAATCCCTATCCTTTAAAAGCTTTAGTATAGCGGTCTATTAATTGGGGCTGACATTTCCCAGGATTTTTCTAGCTTGATGAATGATTCGACACAGCATTGTTCCATCCTTAATGGAAGAATTACTGTTCTTTATTTCTGCCCTGGTTTGTTTTCTCCTTAATAATTACACGGTTATACAAAATATATTAATAAGTAATAAATTAGGGATTTTATCCTGTTTCTAAATAGCTCTTGGGAACGTGGCCGATAATTTTGTGTTATTGTATATCAGACAATTTGCTTTAGAGTTTAGATATCAGAAGGTATCTAACATGAAACTTTGTGTGTTTGGTTCATATCATATGTAACAAGAATAAATATCGTCATTGACATTACATACTGTAGGAGACCTAATATTGTTGTCTACACAAAAATAGCAGTGTAGATTAGATTGTAGATTGTAGATTTATTGTCATTACACATGTACAAGTACAAGGCAACGAAATGCAGTTTAGGTCTAACCAGAGTGCAATAGCAGTAAGTGCAGGGTATACAGTTTTTACAAGATTTAGATAAGTTAAATAAAATGGTAATATGGAAGTGATTTACAGATGTGTGTGTACTATGAATATAATATACAGATGGCTATAATTATGTATATAAATGTTTTCCTATTTAAGCTTAGACAAAAATTTATCAAGAGTAACTCCTCCTACAACTTTCGAGCCACATGCATCGAATTTGGATATGTTGTAGATCCTGGTCTGAAGTTTGTTGCTATTACTTTTCTAAGCGATCCGATCTCAAAAGGGCCTTTTTCCCATAGACTCCCATTATAAACTTTGGAGGTTTATAACTCGGCAAGCTTTCGAACTATCTACACCAAACTCGGCCAGCTCCTTTAGGGTGATACGCTGAACAAAGGCATGTGACATATCAGAACACTCAGCTCAAGGAGGGAAATTGCGTCACATGTTTTCGGATGACGTCACATGCTCGTCTCCACTTGCCTCCAAATGTTTTGGCACCCTAGTGCTCCACTAGGTTTCACAAGTTTTATGTCCATTTGCCTCCAAAAAGCACCGGCCTTTACGAATACTTGCCTCATCAAAGCCAACATCAAAGTTTGTTGCGACGAACTTTACAAATCTAGTTATAACTGAAATTTACAGAAGGATGTAACAAAATATATGGCTATTATTATAAACAGTCATTTACAGATGTGTATGTACTATGAATATAATATACAGGTGAATATATGTGTGCTATGAACATAATATACAGATGAATATATGTGTGCTATGAACATAATATGCAGATGAATATATGTGTACTCTGAACATAATATACAGATGAATATATATGTACTAAGAATATAATATGCAGATGGCTATTAGTATAAACTGAAATTTACAGAATAGTATGTGCAAATTTCAGTTTATACTAATAGCCATCTGCTTATTATCTTTGAGATGCAGCGATTGACACCTATGAAATATGCGAAACTACTAGTTGAAAAAAAAAATTAACATTTAATTTAGGCTTGACATACTGTAAATAAAGTTGTGGTCATAATCTATAAGTTTTCAGAATGCAATCCGTTCAAAAATTAATACTACAGTAGGTAGGCTGAAAAAAGTGCATTTAGTACTGCCTTGAATAAGCTAGTTAATGAAACAATGTTTAGCTCCGGGACATAAGATAAAAGTATGACTGAATTTACACATATAAACCAGATTAAAAGTTTACATATGCTTTTGATTATTAATACCATGTGTTGTTAGCTGGAGGATCAACGTCTGCTTTTACAATATGTTTTGTGACAGTTGTTCATGAGTCTGTTGTTTGCCTACCAGGATAAGTTTGTTCTTGTTTACCAGCAGATTGATGTCTTTCTCCTGGGTTGTGAAGCGGGGAAAAAGTTTTACACCCTAATTGGTGTAGATTTAGGGCATGCTGATAGCAGTGCACTTCTGTTTCTTCTTCATTCTGTGTGCAGTGGAGTTTGACGTCTTTTGGTAGCCAGGTCTGTCTGGGTCTAGTGCTTGACTCTGTGGTGAAGCTGTGCTCATTAACTTTACAAGAGTAGGAAAAACAGTGAGGACGGTTAGAGAACGATTGTTTAGAGCTGCTGTAACATAAGCACAAACCGGAGCTTAATTGTTTCCTGGATGTTACAGAACATTTAAAAGTAAATATAAAGAGCTGAATAGCATAATATGTCATTCATTAATAAACTATTTAATATCTCAGCAAGTTCATGCAATGTCATTGCATTTTCTATAATATACTGAGTAAAGTTTGGATTGTTGACTGTTTCATGTGATGATCAGACAGAGAATGAGCTGAAGGAGCTGTGGATGGAGCAGAGGATGATGCATGAGTGGAGGAGAGCTGAGGTGCCTTTGAGGAACCTGAGGAACTTTGAACTTATCTTTGAGGTGGTTCGTGCGAGAGATGTCAGTGGCGGTGCTGCACTCGACGACCTGCAGTTTATCAACTGTGCCCGCAGTGAGTATGCACACACACACACACACACACACACACACACACACACACACACACACACACACACACACACACACACACACACACACACACACACACACACACACACACACACACACACACACTCTCTCTCTCTCTCTCTCTCTCTCTCAACTTCACTGTGAATTGCCTCATTTTTCATTGTTTCCCAGTTCAGTGGATTCAAGCTTTTCTTCCTCCCAGAACACCTGATTTAATTTATCGAGCCTAATAGACAGTAACTTGCATCAGTAGTGTTAAGTCACTAAATAGTACAGCAAAAGATTGTGCTACAACTGGAATTTTAGTGTCAGACTCAATCCCCAGAGGTCTGCCACAACGATTAAGCACAGAGTTCTACCTCATTTAACATGTCTGACTCATCTGCTCATTTCCAAGGCCTTTGTGGTCAGTTTGTTGTTAGAAGACCGGCGTACTGGTTACTCCAGGTTTTTAAACTTGTAAAATAAAGGCTGTGTAAACATACCTGTAATGCCTCGGAATGCAAATGTATTTGGTTAAAAAATCTTTGTGGTTCATTTAGTCTGTACATTTAAATTCTCCACTCGACCAAAGGAAGACCAAAGACTTTCCTTATGTTCCTTAGACATACGGACAAGCAGTCGTGGGAACATTTCATAAACATTTCTAGAAAGTTCACTTATCACATTCAAATGAAGTGTCAACTTTTAATTTCCCTCAAGTCTCATTATTGCTTAATATTCATGTAGCGACTTGACCAGCAGGACTCCTTGGACAGCTCTGCGCGGTGCTTAATAAAATCATATCGCTTGCTTAATTAGCTGATGGAAAAAAAACATGACTCTGCTAACACATAAGAAGCTTGATATCTGGGCACCTGCACATGTTACCCTCTTATTTTTTTATTTTTTTATTTTTGGGCCATGACAGTCATAATAGCTGGTAATTAAAGCTTGGAAAGTGATCCTATGGAAAGTGATCCTATTTACTTCAAAGTAAAGACACATTAGCATTTACTGTTATACATATAATCTAAAGTGAATTACAACGTTTAATATTTATCTTTATTCTTATATGACCCAGTTGGAAAGTACTTGAGTAATTGAAATTACTTTATTACTATACTTAATTACATTTGAATGAATAAATTACTTTTTACTTATTCTTTTTTTCTTTACACCGTCAAAAACTCAATAGAAATTTCGACGGACTCTTAATTCTCTCATTCAGCTGACGATTGTATGCTATACATCAGTAGAATGCTGACTCGTTTTAGTTACAATTCAGAACCATACCAGATTATCATCTACAGTGATGATACTGTACCACTCCACTACTAGAGTAAGCAAAGACTCATATAATATGAGTTATATATCCTTTGCCTTAACTTAGTCAAACTACCTCTTCCAGCTTGCCTTTTTCACATAATGCATCCTGGTGCCATCTCTTTCCTAGTTAAGTGACTTTTTACACCCAGTTGTCCACATGTGTAAAAGAAAAGATGATTCATCTTCTTCCTTTGCTTCATTCCAAATCCTGTTCTGATGCTCACATTCCCATTCTGGGTGCTTTCAGCATCGGACGTGTCTGCAGCTACACAGCCCCATACACAGCAATCTGTGATACATTATTTGTCTTGACACCTTTCTATCATTCCCAACATGCATTGAAATAGTATCTCAGTGGGTAAGAAGTGAGACTACTAATGGGAATGTTGTCAGTTAAAATCCCACAGCTACCAAGCTGGAACTTCTGGTCCAACAACTGCTCGTTTGTGTAAATGAGATAAATGTAAGTTGTTCTGAATAATGGTGTCCACCAAATGCTGTAGATGATCAGCTCTTCATTTACAAGCTCTGTGAGATTGGACCAGTGGATTTTGGGTGTTTATGACCCTGTTGCCTGTTGTACTTCCTTAGACCACATATTGGTAGGTAATAACCATTGCATACTGGGACCACCCGGGGCAGTGGTGGCTCAAGAGGCTTTGTGTTGTTGTTCTGTGGATCAGGTCACAATTTTGGGCCCTTAAAACTCTCTGCTCCAGGGGTGCTATATTATGGCTGACCCTGCGCGCTGACCCCAACCAAGTCGGGATACACAAAGAAAAGAATCTCAGTGTGCTGTAATGTATACGTAACAAAATAAAGGCTTCCATTCTATTCACCACTCAAGAACTGTTGTATTAGAGATCTAGCCATCACAGTTTGGGCCTTACACTCACCCATTTTATCTGCTTCAAAGGCATCAACTTTACAAACTGATTATTTACTTCCTGCATAATCTATCCCACTTCGTTACAGATGCCACTGATAGAAAATGATCAATGTTAAATATTTTAAAGGTCAGTGAGTAGAACGATATGGCTGATTAATGCTGTGATTAATAACACGCACACACACACACACACACACACACACACACACACACACACACACACACACACACACACACATATGGATGCTGAATAGATATCATGTAGATATCCATGTGTATTGGCCATTAACACATTTTTTTTTCTTTTAGATCTTTTATGTATTTCCTTCTCGGCCCTCCCTGTCTGGTTGTAAAATCAGAAAGGCATTTAACAGCATAATGAAAACAGTGTTCAGCATTCAACTGCTCTCGTGTGTGTGTGTGTGTGTGTGTGTGTGTGTGTGTGTGTGTGTGTGTGTGTGTGTGTGTGTGTGTGTGTGTGTGTGTGTGTGTGTGTGTGTGTGTGTGGTTCCCTATTGTGTATCAAGGAAGTAAATTGCTGTCTGTGAATATGATAAACTTATTCCTTACAGTACTTAGAACCGAAATAGTAACAGTAATTATCATGAAGATAAATTGTGAATTGTATGTTTTTCAATGTCCTTTTTCCATCCTTCTAAATCGTCAGCTCTTCTTACCGTTGTGCCTTAATATTATTTAGCCTGTATGTTAGTATATACAGAGCTCAGAAGAGATTTCCTATGTTTTTGTCACTCATGTTCTAAGGTGTGATGTGTTTTTGTCTCAGCTCTTTTGCAGCATGCGTGAAAGCATGCTAGTGTCTTGTGTGATTCGCTCGAAACGGATGAAGCATAATGAATTTCGTAGAAATCCTAAGGAAGTCTGAGTGTAAAGCAATAAACTTTGATAACGTGAAGAGTACTGATGTATGATGTGATAATGGTAATCCAAGTGGATCCGTGCTAGGTCTGATGTAAGCAAGTGCAAAGGTGCTGAGGAGCTAATGGTAGCCTCATAGGAAGATATTTACTGGCTGAGAAAATTCTGAAGGAGCTTTGAATCTCAGACTTACATAAGGTTTATATTTTCTTTGCAGTTCATCAGAAGCATATTTATAAATGTTTTTTAAACATATTTAATCAGCCATGATGTCTGTACTCACACACACTCTCTCACACACTGTCTCTCTCACACACACATACATGCACACAGGCAGCCCTGAAGGCATATTATTATGTCTTGGATATAAAGAAAAGAGTATAAAGATCTGACAGATTTGGCATTGAGAGGACATTTGGCAGCACCTCTTGAGGAAGACTGCCTTGCATACATTTTTATTTATTATTATTATTAGTAGTAGTAGTAGTAGTAGTAGTAGTATTAGTATTAATAATAATAATAATAATAATAATAATAATAATAATAATAATAATCCTTTATTTATTTATTTTTATTATTGTTTTTTTTATTATTATTATTTATTTTATAAAAACTGCAGGTATCCAAAAAGATTCCTTTTTGTTAGAAGATCAAGGATTGGGTGACATATTTTTCAGTAAGAAAAATGTGTATGTAGATTTGTTTATGTGTCTGTGTTTATTTGAATATATACGTTTTAGGTGGCACACATCCTGGATCGTGCCCTGAAGCCACTGATTTTGTGTGCAACAACGGCAACTGTATCGTTTCCAGTCTGGTGTGTGACAATAAGCCCGACTGCACCGATGGATCTGATGAGCTGGACTGCAGTGAGTAGATTTTCTCTGCAGTTTCTGACTGTACAGTAATGCTGCACTTGTTATATTACACTGAGCTAAAACCCTTAAATATGTGCACTAAAAGTGCAGAGTGTTGTTGCTGTTTAGTTAAAAGAAGCACCTAAAATATATAAAATATTTTGCCACGGTATCTTCTTTTATCGCTGTCACTATTAAAGCCAGCACTAACTGACTGATAAATGACTGATCTGGTACAAGTAATGAACCATATACTCTCTGTTATGGCATTCATCAACATACATATGTTTGTAATTGAAAATTCTTTCAAAAGAGGAAAAAGTAGAGATATCAAAAATAGTTTTAAAAAAATCCTCTAGCAGAGCATCTTATTATCGCCTTCATCTTATTATCACCTCTCTGAATAATGATTATTTACATTTTTTCAATTATTTGTGCCTCTATGTTTAATCTCAACATATGCCTCAATGCCTTCTTCCATAAATGGCACCAATAATTCTGGAGATGTCCAGAAAGACACAGTTCTTGCTCAGGACAGTGGAACTGTGTCTTTTTCGTCTATATAAGCAATGCATTTTTGCTATTTGACGTTCTGCAGGTGGCCTAGCAGGAGCCTGTAACTTTACCATGCCTGAGGATCACTGGGAGGCAGAATGTCAGCTGGTGCAAGATCAGGGTGACGATTTTGACTGGCAGCTCGGACATGGCAGAGAAAATCAAGGAGCTGGACCATCCACTGATCACAGCCCTGGTAGGTGTTACAACTACGGTAAACTTTAAAACTCAGCTAATCTAAACAAATCAATGGAATTTGAGAAACAATTCAGTTTTGTACCTAAATCCGTAGATTCTCATCAATGGTTACATTTTTACATGCAGGGTAAATAGCATCTAAAAGGCTTTACATTATAAGACCATAGTCAGTGTCTGGTTACATGGTTTCCTTTTTTAATGGTTTTGAATTATTGTTAATACCGTTATGGGAATTTAAGGGAATTGAGCATTGTACCAAGAGGGCTCTGAGCGATGACAGGACTGAAATGGTTGAATTCAGAGCAGCATGATAATGAAGCTGTCTTTATCTTAACCATTTCCTCTGACTAAAACCTGCTTAGAAACTTTTTTGTCTGCTTCAAATATCAAAATCGTATAAACTGGACAAAAGGAAATAAAATGAATAGCAAGATTTATGTCCATTTATGTGTCAGTACATTGTTAATATAGACCCATATTCAAGGGCTCTATCAGATAGTATCACTAGGTCATGAACAGTGTTGTGCTAGTTACTTAAAAATAGTAACTAGTTACAGTTACTTCGTTCAAAAAGTAACTCAATTACGTTATTGATTACTTACACCAAAAAGTAACGCGTAACTTTTTAGTTACTTTTTTAAAGAACGTTCTTTAATGTTCCCATTAATACCCTTTTATGCGTTATGATCTATACAAACACAAAACCAGACATCCCAAGTATCCCGGATGTTCCGGGAGTCTCCCGCATATTGATAGCGGCTCCCTGATGCCCGCAAATTAGTTACAATCTTCCGGAATCTAGAGCGAGCGAACAGGAGCGCGCATGCGCGTCAGAGACAAGTATTCAAGTATGTGCTCCAAACCTTGTAGCGCACAGTTGAGAGGGAGGGGGACAATGCTGATTGGCCTGTTTCGGTAAGTCAACCAATCAATTGTCAGTGTGGGCGGGCTATAGCCCATGTGTTTCGGGATTACTGCCGCACATACTTGAATAAACGGAACCACGCCCACAGCGTGTCTTCTTCGTGTTTACAGTGGTTAGCATCCACCAATCCTACAATGCTTCGCTGCTGTAAACAGGTTAGGCTGTAGGCTACACTTCAGCCAAAATTAACTAATTTAAAAAAGTAACGAGTAACGCACCATATAGTAACGGTAACGGAGTTACTTTATTTAAAAAAGTAACGCGTTAGAGTGTTAGTTACTGTCAAAAGTAACGCTTTACAAGTAACGCGTTACTGCCCAACACTGGTCATGAATCACGTACAGAGTGACTTACTGTACAAATATGCTTACGCCGATGGAGGGAGCGCAGCAGTGTTGTTGGGTGGGAGAATTTAGGCAGGTTGAAAACAAGTTGTGTAGCTGCATTTTGGATCACTTGCAGAGGACGAATTGCGTTCATAGGTAGACCTAATGAAGTGGAAGAACTGGCGTGTGCTCCAAAGAGCCTTGACCTCAACTCCACAGAACACTGACTGATTTCACCAATAAACAAAATTTATTGGAAAGTCTTTCCAGATGAGTAGAGTTTATCATAACAGCAAAAAGGGAATAAATCTAAAATAGGTTGTTCCACAAACACGTATGTAATAATTGGGTGTCCATAAACCTTTGGCCATGTAGCGTACTTTACCTTAAAATATAAATATTAAACTTACGAAATATTTGAATATTGAATATTAAAGTCATTTGATGGTCAAACGGTAGTTGCACCAATCACCCAAATTTCCAGGGCTTGGCCAGTATATTATAGATGAAAATACAACCTTATTGCCTTTTTTTAAATAACAGTACTCAATGTCTTCATGCTGTTCGTATTGGATATTAGTGTATTTGCTGTCATTTTGTAAAAATCTTCATATATTCTTCCATTATTTTGGATTTTTTTAAGGTTTTATTCTTAAGACTTACATATACAATACTATATGTCACTTACACAATTTATTCATTTTAAAATAAACATTCCTATTTTTCTCATGCTTTAAAAAAAAGCATGATTTAAAAAAAAAAATACATTAAAAATGTAATTTCCTTCCCAAGCAATTTTCCTATATTGATGCAGTTCATAAAATACAAGTGATTTATGATGATGGTTTATGTCAGTCATTTCATGTCTGTAATGAAAGTCTCTTGTGTATTTGTGGGTGTAAACCGAGAGATGGTACAGGGAGCTACTTGTATGTGAATTCAGCCTTGCAGCGAGAGGGGGATGTCGCTCGTATAATCACCCAGCAGGAGTTTCCGGCCAGTACTGGTGTCTGCCATCTGCGCTTCTGGTTCCACATGTATGGCTCCAAACAAATGGGCACACTGAAGGTAAGAAAGTGAAAGATATTGAGGGTTTGGCAAACAAGGATAAATCTGCTTTACTGTATCTCCCATTCCTTCTGCTGCTTCATCAATAAGTCTCTTAAATTCTCAATAAATCTCTTAAAGTCTCTGCTGCTCTGGTTCCATCTAGTTCACCAATCCCAGGGCTGGATTTCCTGGAGCACTCTAACTGTATTACATTCTCTATACAATATTAGTATGTTTCTCAATTGTAATAAATTTGTCCAAAAAATTTCAATCGCTCAAGGATTCAAACCAAATTTGATCTACGATATCTGTTAACAGATGTGGCAGCAAGAATGAAATAACTAAAAGTCTAAATTATTTTTGTCTCATACACAACTATACATCATAATGCAGTAGGAATAGAAGAATAGAATGAAAAAGAATAAAAATATAACTAGATTTGTAAAGTTTGTCACGACAAACTTTGATGTTGGCTTTGACGATGCAAGTATTCGCAAAGGCTGGTCCTTTTTGGGGTTGAGTGGACATAAGGGTCAGTGTTACTTTTGGAAGCAAGTAAACAGAAAGCTAGAGTGCCAAAACTTTTGGAAGTAAGTGGAGACGAGCATGTGATGTCATCCGAATACTCTTGAGGAAGTTCCCCACATTGGGCTGAGTGTTTTGATATGTCACATGTCAATGTTGTAAAAAGTTTTTTGATTTTGCCTATATTGGGGGCGGGGCTGCGGCACAACCAAAAGGTCAGTCGGTACACCAATTTAAAACTTTGTTCAGAGTATCACCCTAAAGGAGCTGGCTGAGTTTGGTGTAGATAGTTCAAAAGCTTGCCGAGTTATAAACCTGCAATTTTATAATGGGAGTCTATGGGAAAAAAGGCCACTTTGAGACCCGGTACCGAAAGTACTGGTACTCGAATCGCTTATAAAAGTAATAGCAACAAACTTCAGACTAGCGTCTACAACATATCCGAATTTGGTGCATGTGGTTCAAAAGCCCAAGGAGGAGTTGCTCTTGTTATTTTTTTTTTCTAAGTTTAAATAGGAAAACAGAATGTTGGCTTCTACAAATCCAACATAATGAGAATAGAATTGACTATGTTTATAATACAACATAGGATGTACTACAGAATTGTGTAACAAGCTGTTCTTTAAGCAAAGTATTTTAGGTGAACAGCCGTGCTTTGACTGATGATTTGGGGTACCCCTGTTCCTCTGTATAAATCTAACCTTTAATCTCCCACTCTGTCCAAACTGCTAGAAAAAAAAATGGTACCCTTTCAGCTACGAGTTACCTTACCATTCATAACCACTTTGAGGTTTTCTAGCACTGAGACAGATCTTTTATGAGGCACTAATTATCTTCACTCTTCTCACTCGGCTGCCTTCGAGAGACTTATTTCACTGGACCTAAGAGCAGCCTTTAGAACAGTAAATTCTTCTCTCTTGACTGTCTTTTATTTGTCTTGTGTGTGCCTTTAAGACTTCCCTTCCTCTATGGTTAACTATAATTGTTTTACAGTAGAATGTACAATTATTCAGACAGGGACACATTTTCTATCATTTTTTCCCCTGTACAAAAGCACCATGGATTTAAAAAGAATCAAAAATGGAATTTCAGCTTTCATTCAGAACAAAAATAAATTACTAGTTACAGTTCCTTTCTTTTCACAAATTCAAAAGCCAAGGGCAATTGACTGATAAAAAAAAAGTGTTGATGCAATTGAAGGAGGCCATCATTAGGCTGAAAACGTAAAAGAGAATTTTAGTACAGAGATATTACTAGTGGTATCATTTTTTAAAAAGAAAGAAGGCACCGGTGAGCTTAGGAACACCAAAAGCCTGGAAGACGACAGACGTGTAGGCTCAATAGTCAAGGTGCTAGGTTATGGATCAGAAGGTGTTGGGTTCTGCATCACCAGATACCAAGGTTGGGACCTTTAACAAAACCCGTATCCCTCCCTGCTCCAGGGGTGCTGTATCATGGCTGACTCTGTGCTCTGGCACTAGCTTCCCAACAAGCTGTGAATATTTGACATTCTCTACTGTGCTGTAATGTTTATGTGACATTCCAGTTCACAACATGTACCCAAGTCCTATAAACCTGGAACATCTTTTGACCATCAATTCTCTGCCATTTCATCAGAAGTTAGATGACTAAAGAATCAGGAGCCCAAGAGCCAGGTTATTATAAAAAAAATATGGTTTATTGCATGCACAAAGACAACCTGGGTGTTCTACAGTATAGTCTAAACAAATGTTGAACGTGTGTGTGTGTGTGTGTGTGTGTGTGTGTGTGTGTGTGTGTGTGTGTGTGCGCAAAGGGTACATGAAAGACCAATCAGATAACATCCAAGCCTAAGATAGCAGAAAAGCATGAGCAAGGGCTGAAAGAGGAACAGATACATGTACAGATCTGAAGACAGTTTAATAAACCACATTAAATTAAACTGATTTTAAAAATGAATAAACTGTATATATTAACCATAACTTTTAAATATACAGTATTGCTGAAATAATTTTGAAAAAACAAACAAGTAAAAATCACAGACTTTCCTCCCTAAGGATGATTCTAAAGCAAGCATTAATCTAAAGGAAGTTTAAACTTCCTATACTGACCTAATAAACATAGAAGAACACAAAAGAAGAAAAGGAGGCGGGCGTATCATTGTCTAGTCTATAATCAAGAGACGCCATCATGAATGTAAATACAGACTGTTTACATCAAGATGTTCAAACCACTGTTAACAATCAAGAACAGAACGGCCAGATTAGACTTCGTATAAAAAAAAAAAAAAAAACAAGAAACATCTTGCCCAATTATGGAACAAGGAGAACAAACAAAACCTATATGAACTTGTAGCAGAATGATGTGATGAAAAGAGACAGTATGGAGAAGGAAAGGAAGGGCACATGATCCAAGGTATCCTCTGTTAAACATGGTGGAGGCAGTGTTTGGCTGCCCTGTATGGCTGCCAGAGGAACAGGGTCGTTGGTGTTATTGATGATGTGTGACTGGATGAATTCTAAAGTGTATAGAGCTACACTTTCTGTTCAGATTCAGTCAAACGCTGCAAAATTGATAGGACTGCATGGTGCAGTACAGCTGGATAATGAACCAAAACACAATGAGTATGGCAAAGTAATGGAATGCCCCAAACCTTGAGCCGACCGAGCATGCTTTTCACTTACCGAAGACAAACTGAAGGTGGGTGCAGTAAAGACTTAGCAAAGGAAGAAACTCAGCATGTGGAAATAGCTGTGGGTTCCAGACTTATATTTCCAAGATATTATTTATAATTATGTTAATTTATGTTAGTTAGTTACTTTCCGCTGCATGCGATCCCGCACCAGTCGACTGAGGGATAGATTTTTTCCCTCAGGCTATCAGACTAATTATCAGTCACAACTAATAAACCCTACTTTCACAATATGGTATGCCACACACTGCACCTTAACTTCGGACTATCCATACTGGACTATACATTCACACTGCACTATACACACTGGACTATATATACACACTGCATCTAATGCCATAATCCATCTGTTACCACTAGATACCATCCAATGCACATCCATGTCACTTCTGTACCTGTACAATCTGTTTTGCACCTTATAGTATTTTACATATAATATATTTACATTTATTTACACATATACATATATAAGTACATACTGCATAAAATGTGTAGTGCTACTGTAATGATGCCCAATAGTACACTGTGTGTACTGACACGTGTGAGCATATTGCACATGTTCATTTGCTGATTTCATTGTTTGTTAATTGTACATATTGTACACACATATTGCACTAACTATATGTATGAGCAAATTGCACATTTTCACATGTCAACTCATTTCTGGAGTTTGCTCCTTAGAATTTCACTCACCAAGGCACATGTGCTTTGGTGATGTGACGATAAAAGTGACTTGAACTGACTTGACTTGACTTGTTTGTCCAATTACTTTTGATCCTATGAAAATGAAGGAACTACACTAAATACAGTACTGAATGCCTCTGATATATTGACATTTTTAGAGAGAAGATTAACAGACTTGTCTTCAGACTCCAAGTGAGTGTGAGTTTCACACATACAGAGTCACATCGCCCTCTGTGTTACTTCTATTTTTAATAGAATGTGAGCATACTGTGCCAAATATTATAGCATAGCTTTATCAGAGAAGTGAGAGGAAGAACATGGGATTTGAATAGCAGAAGAACCTGAGGCTGGTTCTAATTTGCATATGTATGCATATTCATAGAAGGTTTTTTATTATAATAAAGGTGTAGAGATGCTCCAAGGCCATTTGTAGGAGTAGTGCTTTTTTTAATGGAGATAATAAATTCCCATGGAAGGGAGTCGGTGAAGGATGAAAATAAAGTTTCTTGTACTGAACTCTGTAGGTGTACACAGTGGGCAGTAACGGCATTCCTTTACTGATGTGGGCTGCTAGTGGAGACTACGGAAAAGGGTGGCGTTACAGTAACGTTGTGCTGTCAAACCCTCATCCATTCAGAGTGAGTTTTCAGGCAGAGGTGGGAGGAAACGAATGGACAGACATTGCCATCGATGACATCTCCTTCACCCGAGAGTGTGTTATAGGAGGTAAAGCACCTACACCTCATATTCTGTTTTTTTATCATTTGTATCAACATCAGTTGAATAGAAGTGTTATATTATGTAAATAGTTTATTTTTATCAATTAACAAAATGAAAATTACATGAACAGAAGAGAAATCCAAGTCAAATCAGTATTTGTTGTGACCAACTTTCTAGCAGGGGGGCACGGTGGCTTAGTGGGTAGCACGTTTGCCTCACACCTCCTCACACCTCGGGGTTCGATTCCTGCCTCCACCTTGTGTGTGTGGAGTTTCCATGTTCTCCCCGTGCCTCTGGGGTTTCCTCCGAGTACTCCGGTTTCCTCCCCCGGTCCAAAGACGTGTATGGTAGGTTGATTGGCATCTCTGGAAAATTGTCCGTAGTGTGTGAGTGTGTGAGTGATTGAGAGTGTGTGTGCCCTGTGATGGGTTGGCACTCCATCCAGAGTGTATCCTGCCTTGATGCCCGATGACGCCTGAGATAGGCCCCGTGACCTGAGGTAGTTCGGATAAGCGGTAGAAAATGAGTGAGTGAGAACTTTCTAGCAATTCTTCTAGGTACACTTGCAAACAGTTTTTGATGGAACAGTTTACCAATAACCAATTTAAACTAATCTGCTTGTCTGTTAAAGCAGACAAACTTGATGATGTTAAAATCAGGGCTCTGTGGGAGCCAAACTATCAGTTCCTGGATTCCTTGGTCTACTGTAGACTGAAGATTGTTCTTAATGACATTAGCTTTATGTTTGGAGTTGCTGCAGAATACTTTTTGGGCCAATCAGATGCCTCCTTGATGGTACTGCATGACATGGAAGTATCTTTCATTAGCATTGAAGACATCATTAATCCTGACCAGATCTCCAAATCCATTTGCATAAATGCCCCAAACTTGAATTCACCCCCACCATGCTTCACTGTTGCCAGCAGACCGCTCTTCGTCCCTTTGGCAAACAACCTGCAACCTTCTATAGCCAAATATTTCATCTTTTGACTCATCAGCCCAGAGCACCTGCTGACATTTGTCTGCACCACAGTTCCTATGTTTCCATGCATAGTTGAGTCTCTTAGTCTTGTTTCTATGTTGGAGGTTAGGCTTTATGTTCATAATTCTTCCATGAAGACCATTTCTGGCCAGACTTCTCTCGACAGTAGATGGGTGTACCTTGGATCACTGGTGTTCTCCAGTTCTTTGCTGATGGCACTGTTGGACATCTTCTGATGTTAAGGGTATGTAAGCATGATGTGTCTTTCATCTGCAAGTTTCCTTGGTCTATGGTCCTCAATATTGCCTGTTTCTTTGTGCTTCTTCAAAATAGATTAAATAGCGCATCTTGAATCCCCAGTCTGCTTTAAACTCTTGGCCTGGGAGAGACCTTGCTGATGCTGTATGACTACCTTGTGTCTTGTTGCTGTGATCAGTCTGACCATGGTGTATGCTCTATGACATGAAACATGAAACCACAACTTACACCATACTGTAGTAGCAGAATCTGGTTTTTCCTCACCCACTTTTTAAGCCTCCTACACAGCTATGTCTGTTTCAGTAAATGTTTCAACCTCATGAAATTTATGATCATTAGCATATGCTTGGTAAAATTGGTTAACCATATACCTGACTCTGGTCCTACAAAATCCCTTACTTTGTAAAAGATGCTTTTTTTTTTTAAGCCAAAGGGTCATAGTCACAACACATATTGATTTGATTTAGATTATTTTTATTTGTTTGCTCATTTTGCATTTTGTAAGTTTCTAAAAATACACAACTGAAATATATATTTTTGAAAGTGTTTTTTTTTCTTCAATTTACAACATTTTTCACACCCTAATTATATAAAAACTATTACTCCTTCCAGAGTGATTTGTGTAGCTGTTGCCTCACTAAATTTCTTTGTATTACGTTCCATTACCTTATATTGGACATCTAGGTTCTACCCTCTTTCTTATGACCTGAGAGTGAACTATGTGAAGGAAAAATGTTTAAAAGTAATTGACGTGTAATTTTGAATGTATTTTACAGCTCCTGTGACCCCGATTCCTCCGACATGTGATTCAGGACAATTTCAGTGTATGTACTTGTTGGAGTGTTTGCCCCAGAGCTGGCACTGTGATGGAGACGTGGACTGTGTGGATGGTTCAGACGAGGAGGATTGTGGTAGTTTGGTACCAGGGACTTTGCCGCCACAAGCAGTATGTGAGGACACTCAGTACCACTGTGCCAAAAATATATGCATTCCAGCATTGTTGCGCTGTGACAGTGTACCAGACTGCCCTAACAGCGAGGATGAACTTGAATGTCGTAAGATGTGCACACACACACATACACACGGATACTGAACCTGAATCATGATACTGAATCATGAACCTGTTTACTCTCAGTATGAGATTAGAGTTGGTGTCAGGGTTAGAGTTAGGGTTACGGCTAAATGCCGTAAATGAGATGTTTTACCTCTACTGGGATTACCTTACACAGAACATTACCATTTACCACAGTAAAGGAGTATATTATCAGTATTTTCTAGTAGACAATAAAAAACGAACATATGAAGAACTATGATGACTTAAAGCTCTCATTTAAACGTTCATTTGAACCATTAAGCACCATTGTAGAAAGTGACATGAGAGAAATTCTGAAATGCTGTGAATATAAAGGCACAACATAAACGGCACAATTTAATTGTTTGTCCTCTGATGAAAAATAATTAAGAACTCCAGCCATGTCTTATACACGTGTACCACTACCACACAAACACGGTATCAGGGTTACTGGTGTACTGAGAATGCACCATTTAGATCATATCTGCTGACTGGTGGTCCCATAGTGGTCTCTTTCTACTGATAACATGAGATAACGGTCCTGAGAAACTGTTTACAGAAACAAAAATGCTAGGTTTACATGATAAAACTTGTCAGTGAGCGTAAATGCTAAAACTTTCCCTGATTATGTCTTTCCCTCTGTGTGTGCAGCTGTTGTGCAGTGTGAGATCGGGGAGTTGGTGTGTGAGGTAGCTGCTAGCTGTATTCCTCACAGCAAGCGATGTGATCAAACTGTAGACTGTCCTGCTTTTAACTCGGATGAATCCAGCTGTTATGGTAAAGCTAACTTTTTATGATATCCTTTTTTTTTTTCCTTTAAAGCAAACACTCAGAATTAGTTATACTACACATACATAAACTCATACACATGCAGGTATGTATAGTAAAGTGTGAAATGCGTTAATCTTATAATAATAATCTCAGGAATAAATCAATCTTAATTGCAAGCAGACACAACGTGAAGCCTTAACTTTAAATTAATTAATAATAAGTTAATAATGTTGCCGTGTTGCAATTTCCCTGTGCCTGGTTCACCCTTAATTGAATCTGTGTGCAGCATATAATAATGTCGCTTATGATGAACCGTATCAATTTAGCATTAGACTAATGAAAGGGATATGTAAAGCCATCTATGCTTCATTCACACATGCTGATCCCTATAATGGGAATATAAAAAAAGGTATAAATTATTCACTTCAATGCTTCATTATTTTTTTCTCAGTCAGCCAACTGAGGTTCGTCTTTTTTAACGTCCCATGCGTCACTTATTAGTCAACAGCACAAACTGAGCAGAAAGATTGTGAGACAAATGAAAAATAACTTCTCGATCTGCAGTTCGTTTTCCAGGGTTTATAAAATCTCGTCTGTTCTACTTTAAGTTTGCTTGTAGTCATTGCAACTTCTGCAATGAAAAATTTCCCAGAGACTGGCTATAATAAAATATTACTGAATATGTAAATGAAATCTGTTGCAATTTTTGTTAAATGTGTGTGTGTGTGTGTGTGTGTGTGTGTGTGTGTGTGTGTGTGTGTGTGTGTGTGTGTGTGTGTGTGTGTGTGTGTGTGTGTGTGTGTGTGTGTATCCAATTAAACGTATATGTCTGGCTTACAGAGTGCCCCACTGGTTACTGCTTTAATAATGGAATGTGTATAGTGGGGATCCATGGACCTGTGTGCATGTAAGTTACATACACACACACACGCACACACACACACACACACGCACAAACACAAGTAAAAATTATTGCAAGCATTTGAAGCCTCAATATGCACTCATAAGTTGAACTATCCATTATAGCACAATCACATGTACAGCACATGAGACATAGTAACTTGGAACACCACTCATAATTACTTCTGGCAATTTTATGTACACAAAATTATTTTTTCAGTATCAAGATCTTAGCAAACTAAATCAGCAAGCTTTATTTAGATGTATTTGTGAATCTAAATGCTTACCAATATAGAGTCATGTTACAGTGTGGTAGCACAGATTTTGGTTCATACCAAAATAGCAGCAAAATTGGTTGGACTCTGCACCTTGACCCTAACTTCCAAAGCTAGGATAAGCAAACAAAGAATCTCACTGTGCTGTAATGTACTATATACAGTTTGTGCCTAAATAAAGGCTTCTTCTTCTATTGTTATACTGTTTTGTAGAGACACGTTAACTTAGTAGACACAAAACTGCAGGTATATACTTACAAACTACTTCACATTTCTGCAAATGGTGACATAGCTTGTTTGGTTGGCATATATTTTACATGTGTGTGAAGGTTAAGAACTGGATGTGCATTAGTAGTTTAATATTAGCTGGACCTAGCTAACCTACAGTACCTAGCTAATGATTTTGAGCATGATTGAGTTGTTCTGCTGATTGAGTTGTTCTACTGTACTAGGTACCGTATAACACTTACTTAACACTCTAAAATGTCACTTGATGATATTATGCCCTGTGAGGTCCTTGCACTGAAGCACAATACTTTTGATATCCCAACTGTGTGAATATCAGAGTGAAATAATAGAGTGGCAGCAGGACATGAGCTTTCAGATCACTGTGTAATGTCAACACTGAAATCAGTGTCTCGCTCTAACTCCCAGAGTACAGTGCAGCCTACAAACATAGGCACCAAGCACTACAACTAACAGAGATCACAGATGCCCTCAAGTTACCAGTTATACTCACCAGAACTCAGTTACACACGTTATATAATATAAGCATTAGCACTACACCTTCACGTTGGAAAGTACACACTCTGAGTTACGATACAAAGCTGCTGTATATAGTTTGCTGGTTTCAGTTTTTTGTTTAAAATCGTGCTTAGGCCATCCTTAAAAATATTCTTGTTTGCCGTACCCCGACCGACCCTGTCAAGTTAGGACCGACTAAAATTTTAAATTAAATTTGCGTTAAGACCGACCAATTTTTTTTTTTACTCTTCAAACAACTAATACAAAAGCAATAAAATAATAATAATTATATTTTAGTAAGTATTGTAAATATATAAATTGCCTAGGCCTACATACAAACGAAGTGTAAAGTCATACCTACGTAATCACCATCAGCAAAATTGTATGTTTTTTTACATTGAAACTTGAAAAAAAAATATAGACCTATCTACCGACCCTTTATTTATTTATTTATTTTTACTGTTACTGCAAAGCAAAATATTTTTAAGGATGGCCTTAGGTGATGTTGTTTATTGATCACTGCCTGCACGGTGATGTTGTATCTGGATTACATTGTTGTTTTGTATTTAATAAAGTTTCATAAATTCATGTATACTTGCACTTGCTCTCCGTATCTGCCAACCTCACCGACTGCCAAAAAAGTATATGACCAGAAAATTGCAGGTTCCAATTATAGTACAGGTGAGCATGAAAGCTCCAGGAACTGGAGATTGTTACTTTCATGCAAGCAGATATGGGACAAATAAAGGCAAAATATAATTAACATGAATGTCGAAGACATAAATAGAGGACAGGCAAGGGGACAGTTGCTTGGGACCCCAGGCATTGCTGCTGAAGGCTGACACTAGAAAGTCCCAGAAATTGTCAAATCTCAAATTTAGTGCAGAGCTTCTTGGTATCATGATCTTTTCTGGTACATTATACAGTATAAACAGTATAAAAGCCTGCACTTTATCAAGTGCTCTGTTGTAGCATCCATGGTGTAGTAAAGTTTTTTTTTTATTTGGGAAGCTTAATCTAGTGCTACATCTAGCATGCAGAATATCGCACTAACACAGTCAGACATTTATGCTCTCGTTGGCTCATTATAGTGAGGATTTTAAGGATATCTGATATATCATCTGAGGAACACAATGGCAAAATAGTACAAAGAAAACCTCTTGCATTTTCCTGCCTGGAGCCCGCATAGTCCCTAGTGTTGCCTCTAATGGGAGCTTATTGTGTACTAGTGTAGCATCAGTAAATGTTTTATCCTCGTCTGTGTGAGTGTGGTTTAAATGAATGTCTTTATCTTTTGTGAAATGGAGCAGATGTGAACCAACATGAAGGAATTTATCTTTGTTTACTGAAGGTCATTTTAGTGAGCAGATGCCACGGTGTGCGTGCGTGTTAATGTTTCATTTCTTTCCTGTTCAGCTGTAAATCAATGTGGACTGGCAACCGCTGTCATGTGCTACAAAACCCAACAAATCCCACATCTTCAGTTGTGATTGCTGATGCTGGACCAGGTAAGTGTGTAAGTGTGTAAGTGTGTAAGTGTGTAAGTGTGTAAGTGTGTAAGTGTGTAAGTGTGTAAGTGTGTGTGTGTGTGTGTGTGTGTGTGTGTGTGTGTGTGTGTGTGTGTGTGTGTGTGTGTGTGTGTGTGTGTGTGTGTGTGTGTGTGTGTGTTCAATTCAAGTTCAATTCAAGTTTATTTGTATAGCGCTTTTTACAATAGACATTGTCTCAAAGCAGCTTTACAGAACATAAACATAGAGCAGAAGGTAAACATAATTAATGATAAAGGAAATAACGAATAATAAAAGAAATAAGAATTAACAGAATAAAAATTCTAGATTATTATTAGATGTATATAGTTCACAGTGTGTATGTATTTATTCCCCTATGAGCAAGTCTGAGATGACTCAGGCAGCAGTGGCAAGGAAAAACTCCCTTAAATTGGTAAAGGAAGAAACCTTGAGAGGAACCGGACTCAAGGGGGAACCCATCCTCATATGTGTGTGTGTGTGTGTGTGTGTGTGTGTGTGTGTGTGTGTGTGTGTGTGTGTGTGTGTGTGTGTGTGTGTGTGTGTGTGTGTGTGTGTGTGTGTGTGTGTGTGTGTGTGTGTGTGTGTGTGTGTGTGTGTGTGTGTGTGGATATGTCATAATTCTGCATGTGTTTCAGTGATAGCGTACACTATCGTAAGTATAGTAATGATCCTCATCCTGGCTGTTGTGACCGCCACCGTTATATTCTTCTTCATTCAAAGAAAGCGCACAGCTAAGTAAGTGTATATAATTTGGGCCTGTTGTTTTTTATGCCCTATTTTTACAATCCTTAATCTTACTTATATTAAAAGAAAGGATAAAATGTACTTTTCTGGTTTGCTTTTTATAAATTAATGTTAATATTGTTTCGGATTATTGCTTAGGGACTCCAGGTTGATTTCCAATGATGAGTTGGACCATTATGCTACTGAGTGTAGAGGACAGGTCAGTATACAAGCATTAGAGTCAGAGAGCACACTTCAGATATTCATTTCAAAAAGCACTTTAATTTTTTCTGTCTATCTGTCTGTCTATCTATCTATCTATCTATCTATCTATCTATCTATCTATCTATCTATCTATCTATCTATCTATCTATCTATCTATCTGTCTGTCTGTCTGTCTGTCTGTCTGTCTATCTATGTATATTTTAGTTGTGTCAATGTTCAGGACTGCATTTATTTGTCACAGTGATATGGCATATAGACACTCAGGCTTTAAGAATTTGTAGTGTTTCAGACGTATGTCACTTTTTACCTGACTAATAGAGCAATATATTTGAAATGTTATTAAAAAAAAATAAATAGATAAAATAAAAACATATTTTTCACAAACTATCTTTAAAGTAAATAGTGAGATCAAACCCATTTCTGCTTTCTAAGATGCCCCAAGTGTTTGTTCATAAGCATCTATAATCTGAAGACGTTATCTTCGACCCACTAAGATTCTGTGTAAGGTTATGAACAAAGGTAAAAACATCTCACACTGAAAGCAACAGTGTCCTGAATAATTATATATCAGACTCGCTGCGATAAAATTTCTATTCCGTCAGTTTAATGGAAAGCTATTGTAATGGTAAAATGTGTTCATATCTAAAGGCACACATGATGTTAACCATAATGCTCAGACAAATGCAGGGATATGTTGGTTGTCAGGACTCAGCCCGGACTTTGGCCACGTGCATGTGTTTATGTTCTTCGTCACGTGTCTGCCCCGCTCCTCCCGTTTCCACACACCTGTTTCCCCTTGTGATTACCCTGTCTATTTAACTGTGCCGCGTTGCCTTGTGCCGCGTTGCCTTGTGCACACGGAATCTACTGTTGTCTTGTCCTGTCTTTAGTCCGTGTCATGTTTAGTGTTCTTTTGTCATTAAGCCCTGTTTATTTCGCCATCCTGCATTTGGGTCTGTTTTATCCCACGCTTGTGACATTGGTATAGTGCAGCACAACATCATAATGTCATCTCATTGTCATATGACCTTCATTGCTTACATCACTGTATTATAGTGATGCTTCTGTAGATATTCCTATAATAATGTACCCTGCATTACATAGACTAAACCTTAATGCATTTCACTTATGATGTTGGAGTCTAAGAGAGTTTAATGTCTGATTCAGTTTTCAGATGTGAGACCCAGAGAATCTGCTGCGTTTAAGTCAAGATGGAATAAATTCCCTAAACTGTCCATTAGTGTTTACCCATGGAAAGATGAACCAGAGGTACACACAATAACACACTTGAACAGACTTTGACCTGTACTAAAGTAAAAGAAGAAAATGAAATTTCATTCAATGCATGTTTATTATGAATGAGTGAATCAGGGGCATGGAAGACTTTATTATCTCCACATACACATTAGAGCACAGTGGAACTATTTTCTTTGCAACCTGAGTGCGGGGATTTGGGGTCAGAGCGCAGGGGCAGTTATGATACAGCGCCCTGGAGCAGTGAGGGTTAAGGGCCTTGCTTAAGGGCCCAACAGTGGCAGCTTGGCAGTCCTGGGGTTTGAACTCTGAGCCTCCAATCAACAACCCCAAGCCTTAGCCACTTGAGTCTCCACTGCCACTTAACTTCAATTCAGTGTTGATCAAAGTTCTTGTTAGTTCTTTATGCATTTCTTATTAACCTTTTTTGTAGGCTACAGCAATCGAGATAAATAATGACTTGCGTTAAAACTAAATGTAGCCCATTTGCAGCTTGGAACAGATTTTGTCATGTTTGACATATATTTATTTCCAAAATCTAATGTATAGTATTGAGTATTGTGTAAACAATGTGTGGGTGCAGCTGGAGAATATACTGTACACTCTGTAAACATACAGTAACTAACTCCAGCTATGAAACACTGGCTATGATTGGTCTTTCCTGTTTAACACTTCATTCACCTAGTGCAGCGTTGACCAATCTTATCCGTAACGGGCCGGTGTGGGTGCAGGTTTTCCTTCCAGTCAAAAAGGAGCCACACCTGATTCCACACATTTAATCAGTTGACCTTGGCTTTCAAAATACTATAAGGTGTAACGTCTGCAGGGTTGGGATGAAAACTTGGAGCACACCGGCCTTTTCTTAATGAGATTGGACACACTTGACCTAGTCCAGATACCGTGAAATGGAAGTGAATTTTTGTTTTCACTGCACACGTTTACATAGGAAATTGTGGCGAAAATATACGTAGGTAGTGCAGGATCCCAGCTCTGTCCACTGTTCCCCGTTTTGTCAACTCACATGTCAGTTTGTACGATAGCATTAATGCATAGCTAGTTTGGTTTGCTCCTAGCAGTTGGGTCAAATGAATCATGTTTTCATTTTCTCATACTTTCTTATGTTTTATGAAGACAAGCTGTTTTGGGTTGCACTTGATTTAGATTGCCATGTTTATACCTGTGCATGAATTACACTGAGCAGGTTAGAAGCCAGGGCTTGATTCATAAATACTGTATATATGAAACACCCCATGATACAACTATATATATATATTTATTTATTTTCTTAATGTGTTTTATAGATCGTCTTCCCATTGTATGATAGGAAGCATGGGTTTTTAGTCATATAAATGTGTTTACCCTAGGTGTACTGTATGCAAACATTTAGCCTCATCAGTAAATACCTGTTGGTTTTGACCTAGTTGCTATGGATAGACGCCAGGCTCCCTGCAACCATGTGTAGGATACGTGTTAAAAAAATGGATAGATATTATTAAGCAATAGTCAATTTCTTCTTTTTTTTTGTGTACTTTTGCCTTGGACTCAGGCAGGCATTAATATTCCAATTGCTTGAATTGAATCACTCAACAGCTGATGTAGTGGCACATTGTTCTGCAGTAAGATAAACTACTTTTGGATGATAAGCAGCCAACTGTTGAGTTATACATTTCTTCAAATAAGTGAGGATTATTATGTACAATATATAAAGGGGCCTTTTTTCCCCCTACATTTGCTTCAATCAGTATCAATATAAAATGAACCAAGTACATATTTTACTCTTTACATAGTCACTGTTTCATTTTCCAGCCAAAGAGCAAAGAGTTTGTCATGTAAACAGTAACACAACCATCTCTAGCTGTAAAATTTTTTAACTTAAAGGCTACTGTAACTTTATAACCTGTCTATTCTTTTGTCTTGTTTTTAGTTTCCTGCCAAACTGTCTTTTTCCAACCCACTCTACAAGGAACATAAATGCTCTGAGGCCTGAGGATGGACGCACACACACACACACACACACACACACACACACACACACACACACACACACACACACACACACACACACACACACACACACACACACACACACAATTGCACTACAAAACCCCTATGGATGTACTTTTGTTATTTGAACCTTCCTGGCTGACATGACTGTACTTGTATCCAAAGCCTTAAATATATATACCTATGAAAATTGTATTTATTTGACCCTTCTGGGAAAAACACTGAGAAGATCTGCAAATTACCAGCTTATTACTTTGGCCCCAAGATGTTCTAATCTACTTGTAAAGTTCACAGAGTTGAGTACAAACTCAAACATTTCATTTAACAAGACAAATTTCCTACTTGTTTTTTCCTGTTTTACTGTTCTATGTGTGGTTTCTTTATTATTCATATACCATAGAATAGACCACAATTCTCCTACAAAAACATGGACTTTGTTTTTAAATCTTTAAATGATTTTGTTTGTGGTGGAACCACAGCATATGCCAATAAAAGTGGACTGTTTACCAAAACCAAGTATTTAGTTTGACAGCGTGATACTTCATTTGTGTGCTCTGTCTCTCTGCCTCTCTCTCTCTCTCTCTCTCTCTCTCTCTCTCTCTCTCTCTCTCTCTCTCTCTCTCTCTCTCTCTCTCTCTCTCTCTCTCTCTCTCTCTCTCTCTCTCTCTCTCTCTCTCTCTCTCTCTCTCTGTTTTGTGTGCTATGACTGATAAATATAAAGAGCAACCAGGATTATTAAAACCCCTTACTGGGGTTTTACAGTGTCACAGTGTGAGCTTTGGAAACCTGACACATACAGTACACACGCGCACACACACACACACACACACACATATGTATGTATGTAGGTTGGTAGGTTAGTAGGTGTGTTTGTATGTGTGCTTCTGAGTTTAGCATAAATTGATATGTATGTTAATCATGTAAAATAAGTAAGTATGTAAATGATGAATTCTGTACAGAAATATTCGTATCAGTGTATCAATGCAGAGCTGATGACCTCAGAAACAAACACACATACATTCATACAAACATACATAAACACACCTACATGCATATAAATACACGTTTGCACACATACATACATACACACACACACACACACACACACACACACACACACACACACACAAAATTAATGTGGGTTTGAATGGGTCATTGAACTATTGCTCTGAGACTGTGTGGAAGGACAGCTTTATCGATCACCTTGTTCCAAGCACAGCTCCAGGTACTTTGTGTTTTAAACAAGAAATTCAAAACAGTTAACAAAGCAATGTGGGAGTCATTGATATGTCTCCATCCTTTAGTGATGTGAACGTTATTAGAAGACAGAGTAATGAAAACACTGCAAGGCACACTGACCGTATCATAATTCACACAAAAAGCATACGTTTATTGCAGGGGTTCTTGAACACACTACAACTTTGCAAATATTCAGCTCATAACTTAAACATGAATAATTATTTTTCTGTCTGTTGGAGATTTTTATTATTGCACTTTTTAATTCTAGATCTAAGTTGCCATTTTTATAGGAGAGGATTTTTTTTTAGGTTTCTAAGGTTTAAATTAAGCCCATTTGATTAATTGACTGAAATAAAACTGGTTAATTAGGTTCAAAAGCTCAATAATAAATCAAATACGTTTGAATATGTTGAGTTATGTGTTTCACCACTACATGACGTTCTCGTGATAAATAAAGAACGATTGGTTGAATATTAATAGTATTGTAAATGTCATTGTTATTGAATGTTTGTATGATTTCTGTTTACAGTATATGAGATTATCATTGTAACAGGCAGATGAACTGATTCAATTACAGAAATGTTGCTTACATATTTCATGCTCAGAAACCCAATGTCCATATTTGTCTCAAGGGGAAAAAAAAGTCCACCTCAGAATTTTGCCCCTGATCCATCAGGCAGTATGTCCAGCTATAGACAGGCTCTAAAAGCTGCTAGGGCTGAGCACCTGAGCAAACTCATAGAAAATAACCAGAACAATCCCAGGTTTTTATTTAGCACAGTGGCTAGTTTAACAAAAAAACAGAAATCTGAACACACTATTCCATCACAGTTCAGTAGTGAGGACTTTATGAGATTCTTCACTGATAAAATCGAAAGTATCAGGAATAAAATAGGTGACGCTCAACATATGAGAGCAACCAGTGATACAATCTCACCTAAGGCTTTACACAGCTTTACAAGTACAGGACAGGAAGAGTTAGATAAACTTATTACTACAGCTAAATCAACAACATGTTCACTAGACCCCATCCCAACTAAACTACTGAAAGAAGTGTTATATAAAGCTGGTGAGCCTCTTCTTAATATCATCAACTCCTTGTTATCTTTAGGTTACGTCCCGAAGTCTTTTAAGTTGGCAGTTATTAGGCCACTCATCAAAAAACCTAACTTAGTTCCTAATGAACTATCAAATTACAGACCTATCTCACACCTTCCATTTATGTCTAAAATACTTGAAAAGGTTGTGTCTGTTCAACTGAGCTCCTTCTTACAGGAGAGCAACATCCTTGAAGAGTTTCAGTCAGGTTTCTGGCCCCATCATAGCACAGAAACTGCACTTGTTAAAGTTACAAACAACTTGTTCTTAGCTTTGTACCAAGACTGTATGTCACTCTTAGTTCTACTTGACCTTAGTGCTGCATTTGACACTATAGATCACAACATTCTTCTAGATCACTTACAAAATTACACAGGTATTCATGGTCAGGCTTTAAGTTGGTTTAGATCCTACCTGTCAGACCGATACCATTTTGTAGAATTAAATGGTGAATCCTCCAGTTTACTACCAGTTAATTATGGGATCCCTCAAGGATCAGTTCTCGGACCTCTGCTTTTCTCTATGTACATGCTTCCATTAGGGAACATTATTAGAAGACATGGGATTAGTTTCCATTGTTATGCTGATGACACACAGTTATATATCTCATCAAAACCAGATGAAATAGCCACAGTGTCCAAATTAACTCAATGCCTTAGAGAGATAAAAGACTGGATGAGCTGCAACTTTCTATTGTTAAACTCCGATAAGACAGAAATACTACTCATCGGTCCCAAAACCAGTGCACAGAAACTCTCACAACTTAACTCCCATTTAGAGGGATGTACTGTTACTAGTAGCTCGACAGTGAAAGACCTGGGTGTTATATTAGACAGTAACTTGTCTTTTAAAAATCATATCGCCCATACTACCAAAACAGCGTTCTTCCACCTTAGAAATATTGCCAAGCTGAGAAACATCCTGTCTGTATCTGATGCTGAGAAGCTAGTTCATGCATTCATGACCTCTAGACTGGACAACTGTAATGCATTACTAGGTGGTTGTCCTGCGTCTTTAATAAATAGGTTACAGTTAGTCCAAAATGCAGCTGCCAGAGTTCTCACTAGGACAAGAAAGTATGACCATATAACCCCAATTTTATCATCTCTACACTGGCTACCTGTTAAGTTTAGAATTGACTACAAACTGCTGCTACTTACGTACAAGGCTCTTAATGGTTTAGCTCCCATGTATCTAACTAGTCTTCTAAGTCTCCACTAGTACATCAGACCGGCACATTTTTATGAACAGCAGATATGTTAATCCCTTTCCACTGCTTCTCTCTTTGTACCCATCCCGAGGCATCCAGACACTGTACCAGCTCCCAACGTCCTCTGTGGGACGAAGCCTTTGGACGTCCACTGAGCCGAGGCCGACTCTAAGAATCCTGAGACATATCTCCAGTTAGACTCTGTGATACTAAGGAGCTCGGAAGTCCATGATCCTTACACCAATACATTTATCTGACTGTATATTACAATCACACCCCCCAGTGTCACCCATATGAGGATGGGTTCCCCCTTGAGTCTGGTTCCTCTCAAGGTTTCTTCCTTTACCAATTTAAGGGAGTTTTTCCTTGCCACTGCTGCCTGAGTCACCTCAGACTTGCTCATAGGGGAATAAATACATACACATTGTGAACTATATATATCTAATAATAATCTAGAATTTTTATTCTGTTAATTCTTATTTCTTTTATTATTCGTTATTTCCTTTATCATTAATTATGTTTACCATCTGCTCTATGTTTATGTTCTGTAAAGCTGCTTTGAGACAATGTCTATTGTAAAAAGCGCTATACAAATAAAATTGAATTGAATTGAATCCTGAACAGACCTTGCGCATGAACTCCTCCTCCTCTTCGCACCAGTTTTCTTTTTCATCACCATTTGACCATCTTTTTCCTCAAACGCTAAAAATGCTGTTTACTAAACACATAGAGTTTAGGTGATTGTGCAAAGTATGTAATGTGAGTCATACACTGTACAGTATCTGATTGGGTTTCTGATGATAAGCTACTAGCTAGTAACATTTGAACACTACATGTTTGGCACTGCAATGCATTTTATAAATCTGCGGTAAAATGAATGCCAGCTCTAAGCTCGCTTCTAAAATACAAGTACAGTATGAAACATTCCTGTAGCTGGGGTAAAAATCAGGATTTAGAACAACAGATCATGTTTAAACCCTCCACTGTGTGACTTTATCTACAAAACTCCTTCCAACTAACATCCATATTACAAGGAATGTACTGTAGTGGTTAAGGATAGTGTTGTGTTGTGGATAGTAAAGCGGCCTCAGCCTCAATGGAAGATCAGTAGAAGGGCTATTTATTTGATGGATATGTCCATGCCACCTTATCCAGCCAATAAATTGTGCTCTGAAGTTAAATAGCCGAAGGACTGAAAGCAGTGCCATGGCAAAGAAAATGTACATGTACGTGAGATAACAGACTTCCTTTTTAAGTGCCACAGTGGCCATCTGTAATGATGATGTATAAATGTGAAGTCAGCACTTCATTTGTGCTGCGTTGAGTGGACAAAGAAGGACAAACACACGCCAAACACACACACACACACACACACACACACACACACACACACACACACACACACACACACACACACACACACACGTATACATTCTCTCTCACCCCACAAACATGTGACACTCAGTCAGCTGAGTGTTATTTCTCTATTCTTGCTCTTTCACTCTGTTTGTACTGCTCTCTTTCACCATGCTCTCGAACACTCGTTTTTTTAAGGATGGGGTATTGAGGAAACAGAGGAATGTTAAAAAAGGTTTACAAGAGGTGACACTGCAATTTTACTAGTTTAGATCTTTATAATTTTGATCTCTTATTCCTCTGATCAAGTCAAGTCAAGGAGCTTTTGTTGTCATTTTAATCCTGTATAGGCTGCTGCAGTACATAGTGAAATGCACTCCTCCAGGTCCTTGGTGCTATATAAAACACAGAACTACATAAAACAACACAGAAGCAATAAGCATGAAGTGAATGAACACAGGTTTCAGACAGTACAATACACTTCAATACTGATCAGTATTTTGTATTAGTATTTATCCTTCATTTTGTCCATTTTGTCATGCCCAACAAAATTGGGCAATTTATCTCATAGAATTTGTAGAGCAACCCTGAATTTGAGAAAAGTGCTATATAATTCATACCTCGTCCATTCATCTCCTCAAACTGTTTTATCCTGCTCAGGGCCGCAGTGAATCCTGAGCCTATCGGGGGATCACTAGGCACAAGGCAGCTGAAATAGGACACAAGTTCACTGGAGAAAAAAGCATTGCACAAGTACAACTAAATCTAGTTCATTTTGACTTGCCGTGTCTTATTCTTACACAAACAGTGTTGTCAGGATAGTGCTCTTGCGATCCAGAGCACTAGTAGGCTGCCTCTCTAGCAAGACACTCTCTAATTGTGACTCGAAGTCATGTTCTTGTTCTTACTGGTTCTCACTCACACCCATCGTGTTCCTCATCACAGCTTCTCATTAACACCTTGTTTCTTACTAGAGTCTGGGATAAAAGTTCCAAAAAGTTCCAAATCCAAAAAACACAGAAACAGGAAAAGCCATTTTGATATCATGCATTCAGTATCTCTCATTTTTACACACACTATGTACCCTGACACATCTCATAGATAAGATGGCAGCCCTGGTCACACAGCCACATAGTATAAGTCAATAGATAGCCTTTCACAAGCTCATGGATCCTACATGAATTTGTTCAGCTTAAAAAATGGGAATCGATAAGTCAATGCATCAAAGGCTTTTCTTTTATGCTTTTCCAAATAAAAACTAATATTTAAGAAGACGCGCAGTCAGAGCTGGAGGCGTTTATCTATAACGGTGGCAACCAAAAGCAACCAAAAGCAGTGAAATGTCACTATTCTTATTACCAGAGTTGATAGCACAAACAAAATATTAATGCGATATCAATGCTAAATAAAAATAAGATTTATTGATTTGGTCTTTGTCTTGTGAATATTAGTTTATTAATGACTGCATTCATTGGACACACTGTTTGTAGAGAATGCACATGAACTGATTTGATTCAAGACTGACATCATTACATCATAGATAAAATTTCGGTGTCCACTTTTGCCATTTTATAATACCCTAACTTTTGGCTTACTATGTAGTCATATATAATATAATATTAAACTCTTCTTGTAAATTGTCACTGAGGGCTAAAACCCCCTAAAGATGAAATCCTAGAACCGCCCCTGCTCTTATGCCTACCGAAAATCACTGAAATTTTACATTTTACTTTTACTTCAAATACTTAAGTACATTAAATATCAGAAAATTACTTTTGATACTTAAGTACAGTAAATATCAGATACTTTAAGACTTTTACTTGAGTAATATTCTAAAAGGTGACTTTCACTTCTACCAAAGTCTTTTTCTAGTTGTACTTGTACTTTTACTCAAGTATTGCTTTATACAACACTGTAGGTAACACTCAGTATACTGTGTAAGGGTCATCTTTGCTAGATAGATAAAAGTGTAGCTAGAAACATGTATGAATTTCCATGAGCTAGCTAACTAATGAATCTAGCAAGCATTTGGCTAGCCAGCTAACATTATTTTTCTTTATATACTTTATATATTACAGTATACAATTGACAGATTGTTATGTGATACAAAAATGAGCTACGCCAAGGTTCGGCTGGTTAGCGAAGTCATTGCTGATTAGTGAATTAGCTGTAATCTAGTCTGGTAGTCAAGTAAGCTTTTGGGTTCCACTACTACTCACATAGAAGGAGTGCTTAATTTTTTAGATTTACTTTTATGTCAGTTGAAATGTTAATCTTGTATGTCAGTTCAGTTTAAGAGGGTGTTGAAGGGTAGCAGCATGTTATGAGCCTGAGGGCCATGTGGGAAGAACCTGGCAGTTACAGTCTGGATGATCTGCCAGGCAGAAGTGCCATAAAAAGTATGTGAGAGGCTCATTTACAATTCGGTCGGTTATGAGGATGCAACATGGGTTCTTGTGAAATCAACAATTCTACTCTTTAATTTTAATTATATTACCATGTCCAGTATCACCACATTGAAGAACCATAGTGGCTATACTGCTGATTTACAAATGCGAACCGAAGCAAAGCTGGAATTACATTATTCCTATTTTAAAAATCCATTTTGACATGGATAAACCTCAAATAATGTTCAATTCGGTACAGTTGAAAGGACTGCGAGATCATCGATCATCTATAATACCTACAACGTACCCTGACACATCACCTGGTCACACTGCCATACATTATAACTTGTTATAACCTTTTACATTTTTTTTTAAAAAATGAGATAAGGGAAATTCAATAAGGGGATGTGTCAAAGGCTTTTCTTAAATGCAAGCCCATATAGACCCAAAGCAAACTAATTAAAATCAACAGTTTTTTATATATTATTTATACTGAGTTTGAAATTTGGATCACGAATATTATTCTTACTGTCATTCTTTTAGGGAGCACGGTGGCTTAGTGGTTAGCACGTTTGCGTCACACCTCCAGGGTTGGGGTTCGATTCCCGCTTCCGCCTTGTGTGTGGAGTTTGCATGTTCTCCCCGTGCCTCGGGGGTTTCCTCCAGGTACTCCAGTTTCCTCCCATGGTCCAAAGACATGCATGGCAGGTTGATTGGCATCTCTGTAAAAATTGTCCGTAGTGTGTGAGTGTGTGAGTGAATGAGAGTGTGTGTCCTGCGATGGGTTGGCACTCCATCCAGGGTGTAATCCTGCCTTGATGCCTGATGATGCCTGAGACAGGCACAGGCTCCCCGTGACCCAAGGTAGTTAGTATAAGCGGTAGAAATGAATGTTATTCTTTTCCTGTTCAGGGTTGCCACAGCAGAACATTGAATCTGCACATTTTGATTTTGGCACAGGTTTTTTGTAAATGCCCTTCCTGACACTTTCCCATTTCCCATTTTATCCAGTCTTGCAACTGCCACTGAGAATTAACCCCTGGACCATTGAAGAGTCAGCGTAGGGAGAGTTAGTGGAGTGGCTTGCTGATTATTAAGTATACACTGCATGCTGAGACTCAGCATAGATCCAGATAGTCAGCTCTTTGAAAACATCCAAATGTAGGGGTTTATTTCACACTGCACACTGAGATTCGTACCTTCCCAGTACATGAACATACCCAGCAAGCTGGATGAAGCTGTAGAAATCATCACAAGTAGACATTCAGGTGAGTTTTTATCCTTACTGGTTATTGGGACAGGTGAAACAGAATAAAACAGTGCCATCTCTGTAACCATCCTAGAGGCAGAAAATAGTTGACTGTCCAAAGCAATTGGTTGATTCTTGTAAGATCAGTAATAGCAAACCTGACAGACCACAGAAGACCATAATACTGTACATGTCTATCTAGAAATCTTTCACACATCTATGTCTCTGGCCTTGAGCTATGTTCACAGACTTCGCTGACTCACTGATAGGACAGGAGATGCAAACAAGCACTAAGCATGTATAATGTTAATTTGATGCCTGGATTGTATATAAACATTCCTCAGCTCTAAGTCCTACACATTTCATCTGTTTTAGGCATTGCATTTAAGCAGACAGCCTGAATTTTTTTACTTGAGAGCCACAGATTTATCCAATGAGCTTTAGTACTGAGGCAAAACACTGGAATCTAATTCTTGACATGGTGCATTGTAGAGTGGATTCCTGAATGATAACACAACACAAATATGAGCCCACAACACAAATATTCCTCCAGGGTAAAAATATGTCTTATTTGATGTATGTCATGTAATAAATAAAAAGCTCTCTTTTATATTTATGGCTTTAAAACAGTTGACTAATTGTTCACAAAACCTGCTGACATTCTTAAAAGCAGTGATTGACTCTTCATGGCTGGATCATGCAGAGCTGTGGTTTGTACTTCATAGGGAATGCTCGAGGGCTGATGAGAAATTGGCTCGGAAACCCAAATAACATGCAGCCACACATACCGCCTTCTAGTCTCACAACCCTCTATCG